>NC_045546.1:78396983-78696983 GCF_009769535.1 Thamnophis elegans | reverse complement strand
ATGGGTTTATATGCCGCCCAATCCTGGCGGGGGGGGACGACACTCAGGGCGGCTTACAAGAATGAATAAAATAAAATAACATACAGGGGAAGAACATAAAACAATACAAACATTTTAAAAACACAACATACATCTGGATTAATTGAGGGTTGACCTGGTTTGAGTCAGCAACCCCAGGCCTGCCGGAACAGCCAGGTTTTGGTGGCTTTTTGGAAGGCTGCAAGGGTGGGGAGGGTCCGGATCTCTGTTGGTAACTCGTTCCACAGAGCCGGAGCAGCAACAGAAAAGGCTCTCCCCCGAGTGGTCGCCAGCCGGCATTGTCCGGCAGATGGCACCCGGAGGAGGCCTAACCTGTGAGTTCTTATCGGACGTTGGAAGGTGTGTAGCAGGAGACGGTCTCTCAGATATCCAGGTCCAGTGCCATGTAGGGCTTTAAAGGTAATCACCAGCACTTTGTAGCGCGTCCGGAGACTAATCGGGAGCCAGTGCAGCTCGCGGAGGATGGGTGTAACACGGGTGTATCGAGGTACCCCTGATATCGCTCGCGCGGCTGCATTCTGGACCAGCTGCAGTCTCCGAACACTCTTCAAGGGCATCCCCATGTAGAGTGCATTGCAGTAGCCGAGCCTTGAGGTGACGAAACAGTCCCTTATTATGATGAATTTCAAGTTTGATTCAAGTATTTATTCTGCCTCTGTTACCTGGAATTAAGCAGCCATAACATCTTATTTTAGTAGTCCAAATATTTCATTGGTTATTTGCTGATCAGCCAAACTCTATGATAGATGCATATCATCCATCTTTAAAATTAATGGGATAGAAGTACTGTATAGCAGACTTCCTTTTACATAATGTAACATCCAGACACAAGAGTTTGTAATTCATCATAAGTGAAGCCTATGTAGGTAGTGTGAAAATTGATCACGCTTGACCTAGGTAAATAATGTAGGTTTATGGCAAAATATTTTCTAATTCCCAGACTTAAGGGTAGAGAACAGAAAAGATTCTCAGAATACCAGAGTTAGATGTTTTGAACTTGAGATTCTTTTCTGCTACAATTATGGGGAAAATACAAACACACACACACACACACACACACACACACACACATGCACACAGCATTGCCAATCTTCCAGGCTTCTTGAAAACTTAAATTATGCAGGAAAGTGTTTTAAAACTTTCATTTTCTACTTGCATCTACCTTAAGCCTCGATATCCACAAATTTAGTCCTCAAATATTGAGACAAATGCTTATCTGGATGTTTCCTTTTCCAGAATTTGCAACATGGAGTGCTTAAGAAATTGTATTTCATCTTGTTTCAAAGAAAAACTAATACGTGTTGTAATTCTTCAGTCTGTTGCAAGTTTAATTGAATGCTTTTTGATAATAACTAATTGAATGCATCCAATGCAAACATTAGCTAATAAATATTTAATGTTGTAAAATACCTCATCTCTTATCTCCTTTATCTGAAGTATCCTTCATGATAATCTATTGATGTATGTGTGCAATTCTGACCACAAAGTTAGTGTTTAGTTACTGTTCAAAATTACAATAGTACGAAAAGTACCGAGGTGGCGCAGTGGTTAAGGGTGCAGTACTGCAGGCCACTTCAGCTGACTGTTATCTGCAGTTCAGCGGTTCTAATCTCACTGGCTCAAGGTTGACTCAGCCTTCCATCCTTCCGGGGTGGGTGCAATGAGTATCCAAATTGTTGGGGGCGATATGTTGACTCTGTAAACCTCTTAGAGAGGGCTGAAAGCCCTATGAAGCGGTATATAAGTCTAACTGCTATTGCTATTGCTATAACTGCTAACATTACCACCAAGTTTTTAAGTTCCAAATGTCACAATTTCCCAATAGCTATGGAGTCTCCATTCAGGTGCTTCATAATTGGCATACATTTATGATATGCGCAGTGTCCCTTTGGTCACTTCACTGCCGTTTCTTGAAAAATCAATGGAGAAGCCAACGGTAAAATCACCAGTTATGGTCATGTGATTTCTTGCTTAACAACTCCAACAGAATTATAGCAATAGCAATAGCAATTAGACTTCTATACCGCTTCATAGGGCTTGTAGCCCTCTCTAAGCGGTTTACCGAGTCAGCATATCGCCCCCACAGTCTGGGTCCTCATTTCACCCACCTCGGAAGGATGGAAGGCTGAGTCAACCTTGAGCCGGTGAGATTAGAACCGCTGAACTGCAGATAACAGTCAGCTGAAGTGGCCTGCAGTACTGCACCCTAACCACTGCGCCACCTCAGCTCTTACTCTGGATCATACAGAATGACTTGTGACCTTCCCTGCCAGTTTCCCCATTGATTTTACTTGTAGGAAGCTGGCAGGGAAAACTGCAAACGGTGATCCCATATCATGGGACAGACACTGCAACCATTGTAAGCACAAGCTTACAATGGCCTGAATTGAAATTAAATGACTGTGGAGGCATAATAATGGGTAAAATTTCAAAGACTGGTCATAAATATGTTACTTCTTGTTCAGCACAATTGCAACTCTGAATGGTCATTGAATGAGCTGTTGGTTAGCAAGGATTATCTATATACATGTTGCGTTTAATACAATTAAAGCTAGCCTTGGAAGGAAAATACAGGAGACACAAGCAAAATCATTAATAGATAATGTTCACTTTAAGAACCACAAGTGGGACCAGCAACAGTCACTAAGCTATGTGGTTGTTAAGTGAAGAATCACATGACTGCAGTGAACATGAATTCATAGAGCCGACGTGGCGCAGTGGTTAGGGTGCAGTACTGCAGGCCACTTCAGCTGACTGTTATCTGCAGTTCAGCGGTTCTAATCTCACCGGCTCAAGGTGGACTCAGCCTTCCATCCTTCCGAGGTGGGTGAAATGAGGACCCAGACTGTGGGGGCGATATGCTGACTCTGTAAACCGCTTAGAGAGGGCTGAAAGCCCTATGAAGCGGTATGTAAGTCTAACTGCTATTGCTATTGCTATTCGCTGGCCTTCAGCCTCTCAATCCCTCCCCTGGCTCCCATCATGACATTATTCCACATCAGTGAGGCAGCCCCACCCCTCCTTGCTTGGTACTGTGTCACTTCTCCCTTAACAACAGCAACCTGGACTCCCAGGTTTGTCATTATTACACAATGCAGTAACATAATGTCATGTTTTTTAATTGCATTACTTAGTGATGGCAATCCTGGTCCCAATTGCTGTCTTAACCTAAGGACTACCGGTATTACATATCTCACTTAAAAGCTGACATGTACAAAACTCATGAGGAAAAAAGTTCCAGGTATAGGATATACCCGTGATGGCGAACCTATGGCATGCAAGGTGGCGAGGCGTTGCCCTGTCAGCTCCAGCGTGCATGTGCGCGCTGGTCAGCTGACTTTGACCTTCTTTAAAGGCCATTTTTTGCCCTCCGGAGGCTTCAAGGAAGCAAACCGGAAATTCAGGACTTCTGGTTTGCCTGTAGGGCCAGTTTTTTGCCCGGAAACCTCCGGGGGGCCTCCCAGGGGGAGGCGGGGGAGGCCGTTTTCACCCTCCCCAGGCTCCTAGAAAGCCTCTGGAGCCCGGGGAGGGCGAAAACCCGGTCCATCACACCCCAAAAGCGGGGGAGGGCGGGGTTTGCGCACAGATGAATGCGGAGAGTCACACGCATAGAATTATGAATGTGGGCACAACTGTGCACGACCCCCCTGCGCTCCCACCGCTTTTGGCACGCGATGGGAAAAAGGTTAGCCATCACTGGGATGTGAAAAACAATCAACATTGTTCATGATATATTCTGGACAGTGCATAGGTTAATCAATTTTCAAATAAAAAATTATTAGTCGAGAGTGTTAATGCATGATACCTTTGTCTGTATTCAAATGCACATGTATAAGATGTCTCCCAAATATTGCTTGAGTTGATGAACTAAAGTAGGAGCAGGATTAGTTTTCCAGACCATAGAGATACAGAATTTCCTTCCCCAGCTTCTACATGGGTGGAGGCATTCCACAACAGCGCACAGTAGGGCGTATATAACAGATCTGCTTTCTGATTTTGTTCTTAGATCTGGCAATGTGGAGGAAGTCTTGAAATCCATCCTTGTTCTCACGTAGGGCATGTTTTTCCAAAGCAAGCTCCATATTCACGTGCAAAAGCTTTAGCTAACTCTGTTCGGGCTGCCGAAGTATGGATGGATTCATACAAAGAACTTTACTACCACAGAAATCCACATGCACGCTTGGTAAGTTTACTGTAGACATAAGTATAGAAGATAAAATAAATGTATTGAAAAGCTGAGAGTCTTAAGTTTAGATTTTCAGAAAATAAAGGAACGAGCCTAAAAATATAACAAGAGAACAAAGAGAACAGTGCAAATGCTGAAAATTTGCCGTGACCCGTCAAAACCGCGGTCCACTGAAGCGCGCCCGATTAAAGCGCGTACATGACATCATCAGCGCGACAAATACGACCGCGGAGAAAAAAGGGCGCTTTAAAAAGCGCTTTTAAAGCAAGCCGATTCACATAAAGGTAAGGGTTAGGGTTAGGGTTAGGGTTAGGTTAAGGGTTAGGGTTAGGTTTAGGGTTACGTTAAGCGTTAGGGTTAGGTTTAGGGTTAGGTTAAGGGTTAGCGTTAGGTTTAGCGTTAGGTTAAGGGTTAGGTATACGGTTAGGTTTAGGGTTAGGTTAAGGGTTAGGCTTAGGGTTAGGTTTACGGTTAGGTTTGGGGGGGTTAGGGTAAGGTTTTCACGTTAATTTTAAGTTTACCGATCACAGCGTGCTGTTTTCATCGCGCTGTGATGACGTCACGTACGCGCTTTCGTCGAGCGTGCTTTAGTCTACCGCGGTTTTGTGGTGGAACCAAATTTGCAGGATAAGTGCAGAAAAATATAGGCAGAATAGTGTAGATGCTTATGTTTTGGAGGAACTCAAGCCAGCAATTTCTAGCCCTTATAGTTTTAAAAGTAAGTTTATATATGGAAGAAAATACAGCTCCTAAACATTTTGACGTTGGTGAGATAGGTAGAGTTTCCAAGGCTGATTTTGCAAAATTCAGATGAATTATAATAGGTCAAAATAAATGTTACAAAATAAAAGTATAAAACTTGTGTAGGTAACTTAATTTATAAAAATACATTTCTTAGCATTTCATATTAATTTGATTGGCCTTAATTCATTTTTCCCTTTACATTACATACTGAACATTGAAAAGTTATTAGTCTTTTCAACTGAGGTTGTAATAGTCCAGAGGAATACTTATATTATTAGTCTTTTCAACTGAGGTTGTAATAGTCCAGAGGAATACTTATATTATTAGTCTTTTCAACTGAGGTTGTAATAGTCCAGAGGAATACTTATATTATTAGTCTTTTCAACTGAGGTTGTAATAGTCCAGAGGAATACTTACATTATTAGTCTTTTCAACTGAGGTTGTAATAGTCCAGAGGAATACTTATATTAAAATATTGCCCATTTGAACTAGAATATTCCTCATGAATAACAAGGCTGTTTGTACATAGAAAATGTTTTGGGTGTTCTGCAGACCTCACACTAGGATGCTGTACTTTCATTCTTTTTGCACATTGGAAAAAATTCTGCCTGCCTTATGCGTTGCATCAACTTTAATGAATCAAATGCTTTAAAGCATCATCATTTTGAATGCTCACTTGGAAGCCTGAAAAATGATAGGCTTTTTTTAATGAAGGCCAAGGAGGCATAGAAACATAAATAATTGGATAGGAATATTATAATTCTAATAACTGAAATCCTGGGGGCCAAAACTTAATCCTGATGTATTTATTCAAATAACCGCTGACTAGGGTAATTTATTTAATATAGAGCTAGTGGGCTATCTTCACCTTAATAATTTATAAATGTGAGTAAGTGTGAGCTACTCAAAGCGAAATCCATTGTATTAAGATCTTATTTTTTAATAGCAATAGCAGTTAGATTTATATACCGCTTCATAGGGCTTTCAGCCCTCTCTAAGCGGTTTACAGAGTCAGCATATTGCCCCCAACAACAATCCGGGTCCTCATTTTACCTACCTCGGAAGGATGGAAGGCTGAGTCAACCCTGAGCCGGTGAGATTTGAACCGCCAAACTGCCGAACTAGCAGTCAGCTGAAGTGGCCTGCAGTACTGCACCGTAACCACTGCGCCACCTCGGCTCTAGATAGATAGATAGATAGATAGATAGATAGATAGATAGATAGATAGATAGATAGATAGATAGATAGATAGATAGATAGATAGATAGATAGATAGATAGATAGATAGATAGATAGATTAGATAGATAGATAGATAAGATAGATAGATAGATAGATAGATAGATAGATAGATAGATAGATAGATAGATAGATAGATAGATAGATAGATAGATAGATAGATAGATAGATAGATAGATAGATAGATAGCAATAGCAGTTAGACTTATATACCGCTTCATAGGGCTTTCAGCCCTCTCTAAGCGGTTTACAGAGTCAGCATATCGCCCCCAACAACAATCCGGGTCCTCATTTTACCTACCTCGGAAGGATGGAAGGCTGAGTCAACCCTGAGCCGGTGAGATTTGAACCGCCAACTGCCGAACTAGCAGTCAGCTGAAGTGGCCTGCAGTACTGCACTCTACCCACTGCGCCACCTCGGCTCTTGTCCTCTCTGGAATACTGTATATAGTCCTCTATTGACTCTATTACTCTGGGATTTCACTTTAGGAACCCTATGGAGATGTGACAGAAAGAAAACTTCTTCGAGAGAAGCTCAAGTGCAAGGATTTTAAATGGTACTTAGAGAATATTTATCCTGAACTTCATGTCCCAGAGGACAGACCTGGATTCTTTGGGATGGTAAGTGAAACCCTTCTTCATAAGGGAATTTTCAGGTTTTCACACTCTTTCAAGATAGATAGGTGTTCTGTCCCCCCTTCTCCGCTCGTTAACAGACAAGAGGCAGACAAACTTAAAAGGAACTCTCTTTATCAGTTCTCGGCTCAGACTGGCTGCGAGCCCAAAAATAAACATAAATAAAGTCTCTGACAAGATAACAGAATACCAAACAAAACTCTTACAAAGCAATGCACTTCTCCATGTGTCTCCTTGAATCAGGGTTACAAAAAGCAAATCACTTCTCCAAGTGTATCTCAAATAAACCACAACCAATGATCAATGAATGTTGAACGAACGAAGGAACGTTGACTCCTGCAACCAGGGCGTGGCACCATCCATCCTTTTATCACCAGAATATGCCACTAACGAGCCCCAGCTGCACTGGTAATCTTGCATCGCGAAAAGACTCACAGAAGACGTCTGCTGAGTCACAACAGATAGGTAGAATTACTTGAACAAATTTGCTGTTTGAGAATTGCAAATAGTATTACTGAGTAGATGGGTTTTGCATAGTCACTCAAGCTGGTGCAATAGAAAAAGTACAAGTAGTCATCAACTTACAACCGCAGTTGAGCACAAAATTTCGGTTGCTAAGCAAGGCAGTTGTTAAGTGAATTTTGTCCCACTTTTCATGCTATGGTTGTTAAGTGAAACAACTATAGTTGTTACGTTGATAACACAGGTGAGAATCAAGTTTCCTCATTGACTTTGTTCATCAGAAGGTTGCAAAAGCTGATCACAGGACCCCGGGATACTGCTATTGTCATAAATACCTGCCAGTTGTCCAAATTTTGATCACATGACCATGGGGATGCTGCAGTGGTCGTAAATGTGGAAAATGGTTCCAAGTCACTTTTTTCAGTGCCGTTATAACTTTGGACACTAAACAAATGGTGTTAAGTCAAGGACTACCTGTATGTGGAAAATTTGTTGCTATATATTCTGTACTGATTTTCTGGGAAAGTTTTTACCATGAGTGGTTAACAAAAAAATTATGTTTTGTTTCTTTTTCTTTGCCATTATGATGGTAGAAATAAATGAACATAAATATAAATAAATTAAGAAATCCTGACACCGGCAAAGATGGTGTGAGGGAGTCAAAAAGTACTCAGGTACAATTACACTTCTGCATTAACCTGTTAGGAAGCCTTAGGTAAATCAGCATCTCTTAGTAGGGATCTCCGTTGGGATAATAATTGTAATTGTTGCTTTAGAGTGGCTTTAAGGTATATAAATCAGAGGTGGGGTCCTACCAGTTCGCACCAGTTCGGTGGAACCGGTTCGTCAAATATACTGAACCGGTTAGAAGAGGTTCCACCAGTGGATCCAGACAGCAGGCCACGCCTACAGAAGAGGTTCCAAAAATTTTTGAAACCCAACACACACACACACACATACACACACACACACACACACACAGACTGACACAGAGAGAGAAAGAGAAAGAAAGGAAGAAAGAAATAAAGAAAAAAAGAAAGAAAAAGTGAGAGAGAGATAAAAGAAAAAAAGGAAAAAGGGACAGAGAGACAAAAGGAAGGAAAGAGAGAGAGAGAGAGAGAGAAAGAAAGAAAGAAAGAAAGAAAGAAAGAAAGAAAGAAAACACATGGCTGGCAAGCCACTCCCACCAGGTCACATGGCTGGCAAGCCACTCCCACAAAGGAGGCCACACCCACACAGTAGGTTCGAGAATTTTTTGAAACCCACCACTGATATATCCATGACTAAATTATGATGGTGATGATAAAAAATAGAGCAATGGCCCCCACACTTTTTAGCTCATGAACCCCTTCATGAATTTTCAGATTGTTCATTGACCCCTAAACATTGATTGTATGAAAATAATTTAATAAATGGTATTTTAAGTAATATTACTCTCAACAATTAAATAAATAACAATACCAGCTCTTTGGATAGTCTTACCAACTCTTCAGGGTCAATAGTGGCCACTTTAGCGAACCCTGATATTAAGCATGCTTTCTGGGTTCTTGCCAAGAAGTTCCACTCAGGGTCATGTGACTAAGAAGAGGGGCGTCAGAATAGAGTAATTGACGGCTTTCTGAACTGTTGTCCACCTGGAACAATTCAGAGGATTTCCCCCTTTATTTGGCCCTGCACTGTTTGTTTTCAGATAGCTGTCTTGTTGAAAAGGAGGACACACAAACAACAGAGTCCAAACTCCCCTCATATAATCTTTCATCTAACTTTCTGTTGGACTGGAAAGAATAAAAATGGGTTTTGATTCCCAGATTAGTGGAACATCCTATTTTCAGCAGCAAATAACCAGATGCTAGCAACAGGTACACCAAGAAGCCTCTTTGTGCTTCCTGGGGCATGGTGACTTTGGGCCATGTTGTTGGGACTTACTGGCGCCCCGGCAGTTTTGTGCCACACTGTTGGGGTGGGCTGAGGTGGCGACACTCCCAGAGGTATCTGAGGCTTCTTGCTTTGGGTCAGATGCTTGTTGCAGCTCCAGAACCACAGTGTGGCAAGAAGCCACAGTGTATTCTTTCCCCGGTCTCTCCATGTTTGCACATATGCATGCATCCATACCGCTTTCCTGCTTCTCTGAACTCATGCCACACTGCAGTAACCCCCAATTCATGTGGCCTGCACTGGGCCTCCCCTGGCCTCCCCCACTGCACTGCAATACCTCTGTGTGGTGCAGTGGTGGGATTCAAATAATTTACCAATCGGTTCTCTGCCCTAATGACCAACTGGGTAGGTGGGGCTCGGTGGTCATGTGACTGGGTGGGCGTGGCCAACTCAAGGTCACTCAGGTCGATGGGCGCTTCGCCTTAGCTGTGACAATGTAATAAGAGTTAACCGGAGAAGCAGTTTCTGTAAGCAGGGCAATAAAGATTAGGCTAGAAACAACACCAGAATGTTTCCTTCCTGCCTTCCTTACAGGATTAGCCCTGTAAAGTGGGAAAAAACCCAAAAGAAGATTTTGGAACCTCTTCTGTAGGTGTGGCCTGCTTTCTGGGTCCACTGGTGGAACCTCTTCTAACCGGTTCGGTAGATTTGACGAACCGGTTCTACCGAATAGGCACGAACTGGTAGGAACCCACCTCTGATGTGGTTGCACTTTACAACTGCAGTTGCTTAGTGATGGAAATTTATGTCACAATTATGGTCATAGATCAAGGGTGACTTGTATTTGTATTATAATTAGTAAATATAGTCTACATTTGTATACTATACAAATGTATACTATATACTGTATTATATAATTTGATTCTCCAATAATTTTACATGTTTATTACTGTCTATTAGTTTTATGTTTTAAATGTTATTGCATGGAATAGTTTTAGTGTTAGCACTGCAATATTCGAGCTGTAAAGTTGCTGGGATGATTGCAAGTTTTATATCCTTGCAGTTTTATGTTGTTTTATGCTTGTCAGGGGTGGGTTTCAACCAGTTCGCAGCGGTCCCCGCGAACCGGTTAGTCGGCGAACACGGAAGTAAGTAACGTCCGGGAACGGCGAAGGGCCCACCCGCCCGCCCGCGCTCCTTACCCGGTTTTGACGAGTTCTGCGCTTCCACGCATGCGCAGGACGCATTCAGCGCCTGCACGATCCTCCAGGAGCAGCTGGAGCATCGCACAGACGCAAGTACGCATGCGTGTACTGCGCACGTGCACGAGGAACTTGTTGGAATGGGGCGAGAAACCCACCCCTGATGCTTGTGTATAACCAAAATAAAAACTCTGGCTGTTGCTGGCCATAGGTTTATTCCTGATACTGATAATTCTCTCCTGTAAAAGAAAAGGTGTTTTCTTGGGAAATACTTTCATGTCTATGCCTAAATAATTCATGCATAGGGAAAGAAAAACTGGAGCATCGGTGAGTGAATAGTAATTTATTTATGTCTATGGAGATTCTCAATCATCCATGTCATGTCTCAAACAACCGACCTTCAAGGGCTAATGACCAGATAACTGCAAAGAATATAAATCCTTCATTCTCCACCATTCAATCAGAATGGAAGAAGTTTCTTTGACGAGAAGTGAAATGTTTTCAAGGAAAAAACAAGGTCCAGTTGCCTTTTGAAAAGCATTTTTGAGACAATACTTCACTCACGACACTTCAGTTTTGCCCTAAGTTAAATTTGTCCAGCTGATCAAATTTGGTTGCGTGCAATGTAACTGGGTTTGCTTGTTGATGTATGCCAAGGAGGTCACCCATCCATGTTTTCAAGGCTGTCTTTTCATTTTGCTGAAAGGCTCAAACATTATATTATTGTTCCTTTTCCATACAAGTTTTATCAGTTCTTGGCAGATCCTTGTGTTGTGAAATTCTGTGCTGATGATCATACTGTAAATTTCCTTGAAGGGAAAATTTTCTTGCTTTTATGTAACTCTTGGGACTGACATTTTGAGTTCACCATAAATAAAAGATCAGCTCGTGCTGCAGTGGTTTTTAGTGGGAAATTCTGTGTTTACAGCATAATACTAGCAAAGAGACATTAATATATTCTCAATAAGCATTAAGTGAATGATGATGATTATGACGATGATAATAAACAAATGTACAATAATTATTTACAGCATTTCAGCATGCAGTTATAATGGGAACCTTACACGCATCCACTCCTCTGTCTCCCCCTCTCTCTCTACATCTGTCCGTCTCTCTTTCTCTCTCATACACAACACACACACACAAACACACACACGTTTGGATTAAAATGATGTATTCTAATGGCCTTTTGTTGCCTCTTAGCTGAAGAATAGAGGGATGCTCAATTATTGCTTTGATTACAATCCTCCCAGTGAGCATGAAATAACGGGACACAAAGTCATATTATATCCATGTCATGGGATGGGACAAAATCAGGTAAGATATTACTTTCTATTCAACTGTCAGATAATAGTTTTCTCCTTCTAAATGCATGGTCCTGTTATTTAACTGCACCAAAACGTTTCAGTTTTCAGCATTACCACCCATATTAAACTTAATCTTAGTTTGTAATCCTTTGCAGAATTAAACAGAAGTTCAAGGAATATGGGTGTGCACATATATTGGAAAGTTGGACTGAGGTTCTTCTTAGTGGATTCGATCAGCTCCTTATAAATTCTGCCCCTAAGATCCACTTGAGAAGGCTGACAATTTCATAGCATTTCACAGAACAATAGTGGTGATAGTTAGAGTACAAATACAGGTCAATTATTTCTGAAAGAAATACAATTTTAAGAGGATTTTTCACTTAGTAAAACAAATATTTTTTAAAAAATACTTGAAGATAAAGATATGAGTATGGGTTTTGCCATCTGGGAGTTTCTAATAGCCTTTAGTGGAGCTGCCTCAAACATAAGAGGTTGTGAGGTCTTGTTTATGAAATCGGGCTCTAAAAAGCCCATTTAAGAGCTGTTGTATAGTGGTATAGTGGCTTCTCTCCCTAAACTTGATTCTATAGTAATGGAGTTGCTTTGACTGATAGGCAACTCTTTTGTCCTCAGAGAGAGGCAATCCCACAAATGGGACAAAACCTTGAGCCATACAAGGTTTTAAATAATAATGGAGTTCCCTTGACTGATAGTTTTGGGAGAATTCAACCTGCCTTCATTGGGCTAGGAGTGGAAATTTGTGGGAACCATGGATCTGACCCAGTGCTGGCAAAGAAAACCTAACCAGATGGAGTTGCATTGGGAGTTTGGGATCATCTTTAACTCTTTATAGGGTGCATTCTCCCAGTGTTAGTGTGTAACTTTGGGGTTTCCCCCAGACTAGCACCTTCTCAAAGAAGATGGCTGTGGCTAAGGAGAGCCTTTGTATAAAATCATCTTGTGTGCCTTGTTTGGATTACTGCAGAGCCGAGGTGGCGCAGTGGTTAGGGTGCAGTACTGCAGGCCGCTGCAGCTGACTGTGATCTGCAGTTCAGCGGTTCTGATCTCACCGGCTCAAGGTCGACTCAGCCTTCCATCCTTCCGAGGTGGGTGAAATGAGGACCCAGACTGTGGGGGCAAGTTGCTGACTCAATTTGCTAAAAAATCTGTAAACCGCTTAGAGAGGGTTGAAAGCCCTATGAAGCGGTATATAAGTCTAATAAACAAACAAACAAACAAATAAATAAATGCACTGTTCATGATGCTGCCCTTGAAGATCACTTGGAAATTTCAACTGATCCAGAATGCAGCAACACATATATTCTGGGTGCCCCACGAATCATCCATGTTACACCACTACTCCCCCTACTGGATTGACTCCTACTTTCTTCACAGGTTTCTTTGCAAGGAGCTGGTTATCACATTGTATGGCTCAAGGCCAGGTGATTTGTGGGATTGCCTCTCTCTGGGGACATTTACCTGCCCCACTACATTGGATAAAGTAGGCTTGCTCCAGTCCTTTCTGTTTCGTGTTGTCATCTGGTGGGACCCAGGAAACAAGCCCTGTCAGCGTTCCAAATATCATGCAGAATTAAATCAGAGACCAAGGCAAAACTATCCTTAAAAGTTCCAATTTAATAAGACGGACATGTTGGCATCATGCTATGGAATCCCAATACTGGAAATGGCATCAGAATTCCACCCAGTTAAAAGTTCACGATCTTGTCCCCACACCCACAATCCATCACATGGTCCAATCTTCTTCTTCCACGCTGGCATCCACACCCAGCTTCTTCCGGTCAGGTGTCCTGGTGCGGAGACAAAGGATGACGTTGGCTTCTAGTAAAGAATGAAAACAATACATTCCACAATCTCACTCCTGTCTATTCCCCCCTCCCATCAACTATACTAAAGAAACAGCATAATGAAATAAGAGAAAGTGTGGCAGGCCAAAATTCTAAAAGGAATATCATTGCAGGCCTCACAAGCCCTTTCTCTACCAAAAGGCCATTAAGACCTGTTCTTCCCTCAAGATAACAGGTGAACCCAGCATTTTTGATAATTTGGGAGAGAGTAGTGTTGTGATTCTTTGTTGAAGTTTTCATCTCATGTTTTCAATATTTGTAATATTGAAATTGTTAGCCGTCAAGGATTGTTTTATAAAATATAGATGACCGTATAACATTTCCAAGTAAGTAGATAAATTGTAATTATTATCTGATGAATTCCAGATTTGGTCTAGAGTTAGCTTTTTATGTTTTTACTATCCTTCTGTTCACAATGCTTTTTGATCATAGAAAATGCATAGTTGAAATTTAACAGAGATTTACTTAACCTTTTTATTTTGGGAATAACAGTTTTTTGAGTACACCTCCAACAATGAAATACGTTATAATACCCGTCAACCAGAGGTCTGTGCAGCCGTTGATCCGGGAACTGATTTTTTGAAAATGTACTTATGTGAAGATAGTATCCAAAAAATTCCTGAAAATCAGAAATTTATTCTTAGAGAGGTAAGAATAGTCAAATTTGTTAACAAATATTAAGCTGCAGTAGGGATGGGCTATTAAACATTGTACTGAATGATACTTTTTGTTTACACAATGCCATCTGGCTACTACCCGGGGGAGGGCCTTCTCTGTGGCGGCTCCGGCCCTTTGGAACGAACTCCCCGCCGAGATTCGGACCCTCACCTCTCTCCAGGCCTTCCGAAAAGCCGTTAAAACCTGGCTGTGTCGGCAGGCCTGGGGTTGATGAGTTCCCTTCCCCTCTCGATTGTGTGTCTGTTGGTTATTTTAAATGCTTGTATTTGTAGTTCTTGTGTTTCCCTTCCCCTCTTGGGTTTGTGAGCCGCCCTGAGTCCCGCTGGGAATAGGCGGCATATAAATAAAACGAAACCTAAAACCTAAACCTAAACTTTTTGTTTACACTAAAATAGTACTCCTACCATTATATTATATATTATATTATGCTATGCCATGCTATACTAATTGTATTATTATTTTATACATTTATAATGTGATTATTCACTTTTATTGTTCTATATATGAGGCTTTTATATTCCTGTAAGCCACCTTGAGGCGCCATGTGCAAACAGGCAGCAATATAAATTGCCTAAAATAAATAAAAATAAATTTTAGGCGGGTGCTTCAGAGCTGTATATTCTTTCATCCCCTTTTCCTACATTTCCTATAACCATTCATATTTCCACTTCAAAAAACAGAACAGACATATCTGTTTTAAAAAATTCTGGTTTCTTTTTCTTTATTAAACTCTCTAAAATAATGACAGCAATAGCAATTAGAAATAACGAGATCATTACCAGACTATATAGATTGAATTGCTGAGGTAGCAATTTTAGCATTATATGTAACAATGACTTTTTTTTTAAAGGAAATTGGAAAAGAGGAAGATAAATATATAAGCAACTGCTTTAAATAAAAGTTTAAATGTTCAATTGCTTGAAAATTTGCTTTCTTGTCTGTGTCCAAATATTCTACTTCAGATATTGACAATCTTCCAGTTTTCCATGGTATAATTCTTACTTTAATTACTCTTAGCAACTCTTGATGTCTTGATAAATTCCATATTCTTGGGAAGTAGCCAAGAAAGGCATGTGCAGCTTTGACAACCTGCAGTCACTATGAGCTTAGATTGACAGTTTTATACATTTCGAGCAAAAATATTGCCAAATGTACCACTTAACCAAATGAATGAATGTTCATACCTCTGAATTGCATCTCCAAATCTAAGGTTATTGTAGCCTACTCCTAAACACTGTCTGAGATGGATAATAAAACAAGGAAAAGTGTTAATGGCTGTTTCTCTTTGGAGAAATTGCATTTCATGATCAAAGAATGCTAGTTCTTCATAAGTAGATCAGTATTGATTGATTGATTAAATGTATGTGCTGCCCATCTTGTTCAGTGTTGACTCATTATAATATTGCATGGGAGCTGGAACCAAAGGCATCTGCCAAGGGTTGAGGACAAATAACAATAGTATTGTGCTATTGTGGCAGAGGTTCTCTTTTTTGTACATGTGTTCTGAACATGTGTTCTGACATTACGAAAAGAGCAGAATGAAAAGAGCAGAACTTACAGCACGACTCTACTTTCATCATTTTGATGAAAGCATTAGATCCTGGCGACCCCTCTGGTTGAACCTTTGGAAGATACACCTATACTCTGAAAATGCACCTATAAAAGTGACACAACAGGATACACAGAGTAGATTTCCTGCAGAGCAGCATATACGGTCTTCCTTGGCCAAAATTAATTCTAGCTGATGCTGATCTATATGATTCGCTCCTTTGCATAATGGTGTTATTGTTATATCTATCTATCTATCTATCTATCTATCTATCTATCTATCTATCTATCAATCATCTATCTCTATCATCTATCATCTATCTATCTATCTATCTATCTATCTATCTATCTATCCAAATCACTATTAGCTACTTACAACTCTTTATAAAATCAAATGAACATGATGTTAATTTAATAATAAATCAAAGTACGTGAGCATGAACCCACAACAGGTTTTGTTAATGTGAACAATTAATTATCTAGCAGGAATTCTGTTCTTTATTGCTTGTTTTTTCGTGAAGTTAATAGGTTCACCGACAAAAGGGCGCCGGACAAAAGCGCGCCCGACTAAACCGCAATGACAAAACTGCGAGTTCTAAATCGCGCCGACGAATGAGCGCTGAAGCGTGCCAACAACAGCGCGCCGACAGAAGCGCACTCTAAACCTAACGCTAAAACTAACCCTGAACCTAACCGTTACCTTAACTTAAATCGCGCTTCTGTTGGCGCGCTGTTGTCGGCGCGCTGTTGTGGGTGCATTGATGACGTCATGGTTTTGGTGACGCGGTTTCGTCAGCGCGCTTTAGTCGAGAGCGCATTTGTCGGGTCACAAAGTTAATAATGTTTTAAATGGGAATTTTAACTCTTACTATGGTTACTTTGTCTTTATCAGATATTATAAAAACTATTTATTGTTTTGTAGGATGGAGTTTTAATACATAAGCAGACCCAGAAGTGCCTACAAGCGGAATCTAATGTAGAAAATGGATACCCAGCACCTTTGTTACGACCATGTTCCAATTCAGAATACCAGAAATGGTTTTTTATAGCGAGAAATTGATACAGAAAGCTGATTTTATGGTTGATCAAAATGATCTATGGATCTGAAGCAAGGAAATGGTTAATCCTTTGTACATGGAGAACTATATTATTTTCAACGTTGTTCTGGAACACCACCAGGTGTTGACATTTATATGTAGTTATTCTGGACTTTTCTACATCGGAAATCTACTTTTGGCAGCTATATGATTTTCCAAATTTTTTAATATATTTTAGAAATAACCTAGAGACTTGATAATGAAATGCGGGTGGGGGCACTTAAATTTGATAATTTAAATATTTATTTTTTTTCCTAATGTGTTCAACTTTAATGTGACTAATACATTAAAAGAAAAAGGAAAAGGACAATTTTGGCTGTGAATTTATTATAATATAAACAATCATAATTTTTTTTCATATATCTGAAAATAGTACACTGGAACTGCCTACAGAGGACTCGCTACCAGTATTTATTCTAAACACACAGTAGATCATTATAGTAGAATTACATGTGAACTCAAGCTATTATGATATAATAGGGCACAATATGTAATTACTTGGTTCTAAATATTTCAAATTAAAACAATAAATGAATTGGAAGGGTTCACCGACTAAACCGCGCCCGACTAAACCGCGTCGCTGACATCATCAACAGGGCGACAACAGCGCGGAGACAGAAGCACGCTGTAAACCCTAAACCTAAAATTAACCCCTAAACCTAAACCTAACCCCCCTAAACCTAATCCTAAACCTAACCCTAAACCTAATCCTTAACCTAACCCTAAACCTAACCCTAAACCTAACCTTTAACCTAACCCTAAACCTAATCCTAACCCTTAACCTAACCCTAAACCTAACCCTAAACCTAACCCTAAACCTAACCCTTACCTTAAGTTGAATCGGCTTGCTTTCAAAGCGCTATTTAAAGCGCCCTTCTTTCTCCGCGCTGGCTGTTGTCTCCCTGTTGATGACGTCAGCGACGTGGTTTAATCGGGCGCGGTTTAGTCGAGCGCGGTTTTGACGGGTCACGAATTGGAAGCAAGGATGACTGAACCTTGCTTTCTGTCATTCTGTCTGCGGTTCAGCTCAGTTTCAAAGACATTCTGTCTTAAAATCAATATATATCCAATTTTCATATCGGTCTGCCAGTTAAAAACATCCATATAAATTAAATGTGTATACCATTTTCCTTTGCATTTTAATATAATAGCCTTGATGTATGAATTTTTAATGTACTTTTTATCTAAGAATTACGGTAAAATGTTAGAAAAGTGTTAATTTTAAAAAGTAATGTTTTGGATTAATACATGTAGATCTAAGATGTAAGGTATATTTGGTTGGCTCGGATAAAGAGATAAATGAAAATTCTGTCCCATTTCTAACTGGGTGCCAATTTCTAAAAAAAATTATTGGCATACAAAATAATTGTAGCAGGACAAAAAAAAAAATCTGCAGAACCAGATTTCAGGGAATAAATCACACAATTACACTCAATAATCATGCCATGGTATCTTCTAGGTAACAAATCAAATTCAGAAGTAAGCGATCTGCATCAAATTATGATTGTCTTTCTTACTCTCTAGCAATCTAGGATTTTTGCACCAGAGATCTAGTAGCCATAATCAAAGAATCATTCTTTGCCTGAATCCATAATTTTATAACCACACAAAAATTAATGGCTAGCCAGGAAAAGGTGCAAAGAACTTTTTTACATGGTATGACAAACGGTTCACCCACAAAACCGTGCTCATCAACAGGGCGACAACAGCGCGGAGACAGAAGCACGCTGTAAACCCTAAACCTAAAATTAACACCTAAACCTAACCCCCCTAAACCTAATCCTAAACCTAACCCTAAACCTAACTCTTAACCTAACCCTAAACCTAACCCTAAACCTAACCCTAAACGTAAACCTAACCCTTAACCTAACCCTAAACCTAATCCTAACCCTTAACCTAACCCTAAACCTAACCCTAACCCTTAACCTAACCCTAAAGCTAACCCTAAAGCTAACCCTTACCTTAAGTTGAATCGGCTTGCTTTCAAAGCACTATTTAAAGCGCCCTTCTTTCCCCGCGCTGGCTGTTGTCGCCCTGTTGATGATGTCAGCGACACGGTTTAATCGGGTGCGGTTTAGTCGAGCGCGGTTTTGACGGGTCACGATGACAAACGCTTATGCAGAATACAAAATAATGTGTGTGGCATGGCAACTACCATTGTGTTGACTGAATTTATCCTAACTTATGTGAAGGTAAAATACTGTCGGGCCGGAGTGTCAAACTCACGCCGTCATGGCGGCATCACATGATGTATCGCGACTTCCCCCCCTTCACTATAAACCAGGTGTGGGCGTGGCCAATGTGTGATGCATCTGGCCCGAGGGCCACGGGTTTGACATTCCTGCTGTAGGAAATGGTATTTTCCTAAATTTGGAGGGGGGAGGATTGTGTGATAAGGTGAACTAGTAGAAGCTTGGTCAGTAATGAATATAAACAACGTGTGACAGATTGGATGAGAAAATGAAGATAGTAGAATAAGAATGATTCTAATGACCTTTGCAAGAGAGGGTGGGATGCAAAAGATGACAGATTTGGATGGTTTGTGAAGAGCTCGAAATGCTGCAAATTTGGGGAGTTTACATTTGAATCAAAAACACCTCATGCCTGGTCATACACAATTCCAAACCTAAAATCGTTTGAATGTCAGATTCTGGCAATGATGTTGGAGAGGCAAAACTCTTAATTTGTTACTATGGAGACCAACTCAATGGTTTGCTTAAAGTAGAGGGATGTACAAAGTATGCATTTTGCAAAGCGTCTGAGAGAGACGGGTGGTTTAGAAATAGGAAATATAAATAAATAACTCCCTCTTTGAAGCACTAAATCAAATGCATTGACTAGGATCCTTTTTTTTTCAGGTTGTAATTAAAAGTTTTTGAGATTGCTCAGTAACACCAGTGAAACTTCTGAATGTCCCCTTTGAATTTTATATTAAGCTACCGTACTTCACTTGGCTTCAGAACCCCGTTCTCATAACCTGACAAGCTCTGGCTTCCCAATTTTGCTGATGTACTTTATACTGACATTGAAAATACTGACATCCTGATCTTGCTGACAGGATGCAGAGGTTAGGATTTACTTTAGCCATTCACAAGAATATCTGGAAGCTAGTAATTAGAATTATACCAATCATAGTGGCAGCCTGCCTGCTTTTGTGTGTGTGTGGAAGAAATAGTTCTTTAAAAGCTAAAATGAGTGTTTTCATCACACAGACATCGGGAACCCTGCAGGTATAAGTGTGGGATAGGGATTTCATGCCTGAGAAATCCTTTTCTTCCTCTCCTTTATCTAACACAATATCCGCCTTTTGGAGACGGCTTGCAAAAGAGGAGAGACTCTTATATGATGATGCTATCAGTGTTGTATCTTCTTAGTTTTGGAGCAATTTGAAATACCCTTAGGCAAGCAATTCATGTTCTTTTTCAAAGTTCAGTTTAAACAAAGAGATCTTTATACATACGATACAAAACAATATACTTTATTGATTAGTCAATTGACTGTATCAAGCATGAGCATCAGCCACAGTAAAATACAATAAGATAAGTTATAGTGAAGTGAGATGCAATAGCTAACGTGAGATAAAAAACAAATAAAATATAGTAGGGAAGAAGAGGAAGACAAGAAGGAAGAAGAAGAGGTGGGGGGCGGAGATTAAAGCACAGTATATGGAAGCAAACTCTGCCCACAGCCTGGAGTTCAATCCTGATAGGACTGAAGGCTCACTCAGCTTCCATCCTTCTGAGATTGGTAAAATGACCCATATTGTTGGCAATATGCCGACATTGTGTCAGCAGTAACTGCGTAGCATTCAGCTTTCTTCCCCGGATTATTTTTTACATGTCTGATTGTGTGCTAAAATAAAATAAGTGTTTTTTAAAGTAGTTTTATATTTGTGGAGTTGGTATTTAAGTGGCATTTTGTGCATGCATCTGTGAATAAAACTAGCTTAACAGGAACTGGAAATAGTTTTGTTTAGTATGCAAATTATCAATCATTGCATTTTAAAGTCCAGTCATCTCACCTTCAGCTCTTATTTAGGGCTGGACCACTGGTCATATTATATGTTAACACAAACCATTATCTGTGCGTTGTTACCTCCTTATTCCTGAAGTAAATAGAAAGTGTACTGGAAAGTTGATACTAGTGAAGATGAAACACCACACTAAGATCTGTGGTTTGGGAAAAGAGAAATGACTTCATATTCTTATAATATAAGGCGATGAATTGCATTTAGCCAAAATCCAGGTCATAAGAGAGAATGGGATGATTCGATACAGTTCTGAATCCTCTCTATTTTAACTTTAACTTTCCAAGCAGCTTTGTTTCTAATGTGTTTCTCAAATACTCTGGTTTGTTGCACACCTTAGGAGATGTGCCCCCCAAAAAGGCATCATTATTATTATTTTTATTATTATTTATTAAATTTATAGGCCACCCAATCCCGAAGGACTCCGGGCAGCTTACAAGGAAGGAAGAAAAAAGAAAACAAAATAAAAATAAAAAGAATAGTTTAAAATTCACAACACGCATTCGTTCTAATCGGGGCTGGACCTTGACAATAGTGAAGATGAAACACCACACTAAGATATGTGGTTTGGGAAAAAGGATCTTTTGTTTGAAACTCCATGCCGTGGATTCTATCTAACTCGACATAATTCATCCAGTTACAATTCAATCCAATGTCTTAAAAAGCAAATGTGTGATTCTGTGTTTTTTCATAGTATTCTTTCATTTATTTATTCGCTTATTTCACAAATGTCTCATTTAACTCACACGTAAGTGACTTTGGATGGCTTACAAGATTAAAAATCCACAACCTCAAAATCCATAAAATCCATTCTACCCAACCCACCCCTAGTAGCGAATGCAATCAAATCAAATACACAATGGGCTCCACCTCCATTTGTGGTACCTAGGCCCAGTGGTAAAAACCATGTCTTGAGGGCCTTTCAGAAAAGAGTTAGGATGGGGGGGCAATTCTGTCTCAGGGGAGATGATGTTCCAAAGAGAAGGGGCCATTTTCATGGTCCCATCAGATATAAAACCCTAATAGATGGGAGCCACAAGTTAACATGACTTCCTTGTCCTGGTAGGCCAGGTGCAGTGGTGGGTTCCTACTGGTTCGGACCAGTTCAGATGAACCGGTAGTGGCTTGGGTCGCAGGAACCAGCAGTGACTCAGGCCTGCCACATCCCCAAACACGTTCCCCGCACAGCACCGTAGGCACCGCCATCTTGGTTTTTGCTTCTGCGCATGCGTAGAACTATTTTTATTGCACTGTGCATGCACGCACATCGTGCATCAAGCGCCCACATGCAGCGTGCCCACGAGTGAACCGGCAGTAGTGACTGCTGGAACCCACCCCTGGCCAGGAGGATGTAATAGTAGGAGGTGGTCCTTCAAATAGTCCGGCCCCAAGCCATGTAGGGCTTTAAAGGTGATACCTTTAATGCACCCGGAAGCAAACTGACCTCCATGGAGCCATTGCAGTCTCCTATGGAAAGAGAGATGTTCTTTTTTTCTCCCTGAAAGTTGGAAACCTCCAGAATAATCTGGACCATACTGGGCTATTTGTGGTCTAAGAGCTTCTGCATTACTGAAATTCATTTTTCCAACCAATAGCTGCAAATAGGCTAATGAAAAGCATTGTTCTTTAAAAAAATAATAAAACAGTATAATTAAAGTTATTTTTCAATGTCTTAGTGCCTAGCTAGCATTATAATTATCAGCCCTTGATCTTCATTGAATAAACCAAGGCAGAAGAAATAAGAGCTTAAAACATGTTTGACAATTGCAGAAGCAAGGAAATGCATAGGAAATTGAAAACACGAAAAGATTAGTATCTTAGGCCTTGTGAAGGGGGCTGTTGCACTGGTGGGTTTCAAAAAAATTTACTACCTATTTTGTGGGCGTGGTTTGAAGGTCATGTGACCAGGTGGGTGTGGCCAACTTGTAAAATGTGGTGAAACTCATTTAACAACACTCTTGCTTAGCAACCAAAGGTTTGGGCTCAATTGTGGTTATAGGTTCTCTTCCTTTCCTTCCTTCCTTCCTTCCTTCCTTCCTTCCTTCCTTCCTTCCTTCCTTCCTTCCTTCCTTCCTTCCTTCCTCCCTCCCTCCCTCCCTCCCTCCCTCTCTCCCTCCCTTCCTTCCTCCTTTCTCTTTCTTTCTCTTTCTCTTTCTATCTTTGTCTCCCTCTTTTTTCTCTCCCTCCCTCCCTTCTTTCCTTTCTCTTTCTTTCTCCCCCCTCACACACACATAACCCATTATAACCCCCCCAAAAAAAACTAAAACTTTATTTTTAAAAGCATTTTGCACGTGGGGAAAGTCAGAATAAAGCATACCAGCCACACACCACCTCCACTGACTTTGAAGTCTTTCTCTCGTGCTGACAAAACCCTTGGCGCTCTTCACCTTCAGTCGCCCCTTTAACCTACCACCCGTGGAGGATACGCGGTGGTCCTCCTGGAAGGGCAGCCGAGGGGCACTCTCCCCCACCCCCTGAATAGCGCGTAGGCTGAGGAAAGTCAGAAGGGGCAGTGGAGCTGCTCTTTTTTTCTGCGGGCCAGAAGGAGGTGAGGTGACCTCAGGTGCCATCTGGGGACCCTCAGAGGCATCGCTTCTCGGCCTGAAACAAGGCGAGGAAGGAGTCTCCGAGCCTCCTCCCACTGCAGGCACACCTTCTCTTTTCCCCTGGTGAGATCTGCCACCTGAAAGGTGACGATCGTGGAGGAAAGCATTTTCAGGTGGAGGATCCCCTCCCCGATTCCAAAAACAGTGCATGCGGAAGGTGCTGCCACCTAAAGGCTCTTTCCTCCATGATCCTCGTGTCTGTGGTGGCAGGAGGCTCGGCAGGTGTCAGAGGGATGGTGAGCACTTGGTGACTCCTGAGGGGGCCAAGGCTTCTCCGCTTGCAATGTCTTCGCCCTGAGAACATAGCTGGCAGCCGCTTCCCACAGCTCGAGGTCTGTGCTCTCTCTGCTGCTGCTTCTCCATGCTTTCCTCCATGATCCTCATGTTTCAGGCCGAGCAGCATCAGCGGGAAGAGCATGAGAGTGAAGCTGCTGTTTTTTTTCATGGGGCAGAAGGAGGGGAGGCGGCCTCAGGTACCATCTGGGGAGAACCCCTCAGAGGCGTTGCTTCTCGGCCCGAAACAGCGGCTTCGTTCTCTTTGACAGCCGCCTCCTTTGCAATGGGGTGGGGAGAAATCCATGCGTTTAATTGGGGGGAGAAGGCCGAGCTTCTGCTTGGGATGGCCTTCTCCCCCCTCTAATGCATGGATTTCTCCCCACCCCATTGCAAACGAGGTGGCTGTCAAAGAGAACGAAGTGCGGCCTTCTTCCAACAGCCGAGTCCTCTGCTCCTGTTCTTTCCTGTTGGAACAAGCCCACACTTCATTCTCTTTGACAGCTGCCTCGTTTGCAATGGAATGGGGAGAAATCAGGGGAGGGACCATACTGGTACGGGGCCTCCGGCTCTCTTGGTACGGAAATGGACGCTTGATTTCTGCTACTGGTACGGGCATACTGGTGTGGACCGGTAGGAACCCACCACAGGGCTGTTGGTATAATGAGGGTTCACTGATGGTAATTACTTTATAATATCAAAAACAGACTTCATTGTTACTTTCTAGACAGGCAAGTGGTATGTTTAATGTTGACACAAAGAGAGAGATCAATAGATTAGAACTATCAGCAAGAACATGTACATTGTATGAAATCCTCGGATGCAATTTCTTTCTACTTATCTTCATATTTGCATTTTCCTACTTTGTTTAATAGCCTTGGGAAATTGTTGTTTTTATGTGAGTCCTGAGATCATTTATAAGTATGGTTTTTTGCAGTAATTCATAAATATTATGGTGTTTTTTTTTTGATGCCTAGAGATGTCTTCTTCCACATTTGTAGAATCACGTGTGAAAATTGTGTTTATAAGAACCATAGGCTAATGAGATTAATACAATGCAGTAAAATATTTGTTTTAAAGCTCACATTTCCAAGTGCTTTTTTAAATTAATCACCTCTTGTCTTTTTTTTTTTTTGACAGGTGCCTTATTCTGATAATGTGAGTCTTTTTTCTCACATTACTGTCGAATTGAATACAACACTTAATTATAATGCAATATTTACATTCTATTTGCATTTAGATAGCTGTTAGGTTTTGATCCATTAAATCTTAAGAATCTCTGAAGACTAATAGCAGAAGTCACACAGATTTCAGAAAGTGGAAATTAATGGAATCATAAATAATACCAATTTTGTTACAGCATATCTCCACATGGACAAAGTTAAAACTCAAGTTTAGGACCTTAATGTCAATGACATAGGGATAGAATTTTTTTTTTTAAATTAAATTAAAAATTAAAAACTTTCAACTACTCTTTATATTCTTTGTACTTTGATTCTCTGCTACATGTTGGAATTTGTTAATTGCGTTGATGCTTATAATGTCAGAAGTGCTACATTTAAAAAAAAATAAGGTACTGTAAGCTTTTCCCTTGAAAAAGAGCTGAGGAATTCTGGTAGTTAAAGTTCATAAATTTATAATTGTTAAGGTTGAAAATCATTGTGCCAGAGTCCTGCTTTTCCCAAAGTCATTACTGTTGTGGCCCGGCAGGAACCGTTGGAGCTGCCGCCAGACTCCGACAGCGAGGGGTCTTATGAGTTGGCCTTGGAGGAGGTGGAGGACCCTGGACAGGGTGTCGACTCCGAGCAGGGCGAGGAGAGACTGGTTGGCCGCCAGGTGGCGGCAGAGCATTGGATCAAAGGGAATGTTCAGGAAAACATTTGGGAGTTGTTTCAGGATGTATGCAGGCGCAGGGCTACTCGGCGTAAAGAACAACGGAGTAACTACAGGAGGTGATTACGAGCAGCTGATGCTGATTAAGATCCTCTCCTGATTATAAAAGAGACTGTTGGTGCCACGCCCTGTTTGCAGGAGTCAACGTTCTCGTTCACGTTCATGATTCAGAGAAACCAACTTGCATAAGTGGTTTGCTGTGAGAAGCTTATTTGCATTGCCTAGGTTCGTAGTAATTGCTGCCAGAGAGCTTATCTATTTGTTTATTTTGGCTTGCAGCCAACGAGTCTTGCCTGATTAAAAGAAACCTTTTTAGTTACGTGGCTTTTGGCTTTCGTTCCTGGACGGAGAAGGAGGGTCAGAACACATTACCATAGTAGCATGGCCAATTAACAAAAAAATCTGATGGATCATCAAAGGAAAGTTACTGGGGTGCTTACAAGCTCCAAGGCGAGAATCTAGCAGTGTATCACAAGGATTTCTCTGAAACCAAGGATGTCTTGGTACTTTCTGTACATATTACATTGGATATTCCCACAAGGAACCATTTATATTCCTGCAAATAGAAGTGGGTCTATTTTCTGTACATATTCATTTTTTGCAGAAATGAACCATGCATGGTACTTTGGGAAGACTTCAACTTATTTGGGAGATTTACTCTTGGAATGGTGGTAATGGTGACGATCATTCCTCAAAGTTTTGCAGAAACTTGTGATGTAGGAGCAGAGGTGGGTTCCTATCAGTTCGCACCAATTCGGTAGAACCGGTTAGTCAAATCTACCGAACCGGTTAGAAGAGGTTCCACCAGTGGACCCGGAAAGCAGGCCACACCTACAGAAGAGGTTCCAAAAATTTTTGAAACCCACCACTGGTCCTTGGATATGATTATTCTACACTATCATGCTCATATTTATAAAACTCAGTGCCTCTGTGAAAGGTAAGGATGACTACTGCGTTTGTGGTGCAATCAGAACATTGCGTGTGTTGAAGTTGTTTTAACGCAAACCAAAGATGCCTTTTAAAAAACAAGCTTACATCATATTCTTATGCATGCCAGTGCTGTGTGTGAGGTAATTTAAGGTGGTTCCGACAAGTGTCGTCGGCATCTTCATATCAGGTCACATGGG
Organism: Thamnophis elegans; assembly: GCF_009769535.1. NCBI lineage: Eukaryota > Metazoa > Chordata > Lepidosauria > Squamata > Natricidae > Thamnophis > Thamnophis elegans. Next base: position 78,670,182 of record NC_045546.1, on the reverse strand, counting down.
TGGCAAGCCACTCCTATCCAATCACATGGGCAGCAAGCCACTCCCACAAAGGAGGCCACACCCACAGAGTAGGTTTGAACAATTTTTGAAACCCACCACTGTGTAGGAGGGAAAGCGAAATAAAAGTGTATTTTTATCACATCACGAATAGCAATCTTTTCCCTCCTGTTTTGTGGATATGTTGGGGACCTCAATTGTCCTGTAGTCAACTCACTGAATCACAACACTAGACTCAGAATATAGGGGGATTGCTTGCTCCAGATGGAGTTGCACCTAGTTTACCTGAAGGAACTATTTCAGAGTCTGGGTGTTCTCTGCAACCCTGGACCATGCCAATAGCCACAGATCAAACAAGAGAAGGGGGCAGGGGTGGGTTTCAGGCGGTTCGTGGCGGTCCCCGCGAACTGGTTGGTTGGCGAACCCAGAAGTAAGTAACTTCCGGGAACGCCGAAGGATCCACCCTCCCGCCCGCGTTTCTTACCCGGTTTTGACAAGTTCTGCGCTTCCACGCATGCGCAGAACGCATACAGCGCCTGCGCGATCCTCCAGGAGCAGCTGGAGCATCGCACAGGCGCTAGTACACATGCGTGCACTGCGTGCGTGCACGAGGACGCCACCGGCCCCGTTCCAACCGGTTCGGTTGGAACGGGGCGAGAAACCCACCCCTGGAAGGGGGCCACTTTTTATTTTCTTCTAAATATTACATATTCTTGTATTGCTTTTATTCTAACATTTTGTCTCAGTTTCATGACTTTGCATTGGTAGTAAAATCTCTCTCTACCAATAAACTGTAATTCCCATCAGCAGTTAGGAGGCATTTTTCAGTGTTATGGCTCCCTCTACTGATAAGTAAAGTCTAGGGAAGATATATAACTGTTTGCAAAGCCAGTACAGATGACATCTGTAGCTTAGAAACACTTTGCAGCCTTTGGGGCTAATTTTTCAATTGAGCCCATGCTAGATAAGGAAAGTTAGTCACAGTGTATCCACACATTGTTAACCTCAGGATGGTCTCCTACAATGTGCTCTCTATAAGGCTGGCCTTGGGTCTGGTTGAGATACTGCCTGGGATGTCATAATGTGAATGTATAATATTTATGGTGGCTGTCACAACAGTAACTTCCCTTGGTCATCTTGAATAGGAGATCATTAGGAAATCCCAGCAGTGTAGACCAGACTGTGGAAGAAAACATTCAGAATAAAGGCAATGGCAGAACTCTTTCCACACTGTTGCCAATAAGATTACATGGATATATCCATGTAATCACTAGGAAGTGAACTGAATTTGAAAGGAGAGAACGTCCCCTCAATCATATTTAATGTGCTGCATTTACTATATAAAGCTATGACAAACTCAAAACCTGTTTACTTAACAATGGCTGCAATACATCGATAAAATATGCCATGGCAGCTGCATTTCCAGGATACTGCTGATCTCCATCCCACAGCTTGCTGCTTGTCAGCTAGAGGTGAATCAGAGAAAGGCTTTCTCTGTGGGAACTCTGCCTGGTGGAATAGCATCAGAAAAGGTATTAAAGCTTTTTATATTGCTTCTCCCTGAAGATTAACACATACTGCCCTACTGTCCTCAAATAGAACATTATTATGTTTTTTATTGTACGAGTCTCTGTCATTGTGAATTGCTTTGAGAAGTCTAAAACAAGAAAGTATAAATACTTCAGATAAATCTATTTTAACTAAATGTTTGCAAACTATAACTTTGAAACGTCTTCCAAAAATTACAAAATCCGATCTTTTTATTACAGATTGCATAGTGTAAAAGTATATCAGGCATTCTTATAAAAAGTATGGATGTTGACATCACTGCCCCATTCCTAAAGAAACTAGTAAGATAACATGAACAATTATTCTTTTCCATTGAAAATAAGACAATTTTAATTATTTTAATTACCATTTCATATCTATTTGATCCACATCTCTCTTTAAATATTTAAAAACCTGTCGAGAGAGACTTATAGCATGTTAATCCTCTTATTTGGTTAATGTAAAAGAGAATATAGTATTAACAAGCTCCCCTCCCTCCATTTTACTCCATTTCCAGAAAATATGTATGTAACATGCATTCTACAATGGTGCTGGTTTAATGGATTGATTAAAAGATTAATTTTTATGTGTGGAATGGACTATTATACTATTAGAGTTTTGAAGGATTTTTTTTATTACTGATCTTTGATTGTAACAATAGATTTTATTTTATTTTAAGGATGTCTTTAATATTAATTATGGCTAAACATTCTGTGGTGATTACTCCCAGTCATTTCTTCAGATTTCTTCAGAAAATGACTAAAATTAGAATAGAATAACAGAGTTGGAAGGGACCTTTGAGGTCTTCCAGTCCAACCCCCTGCTTAGGGAGGAAACCTTATAACATTTCAGACAAATGGTTGTCCAATATCTTCTTTAAAACTTCCAGTGTTGGAGCATTCACAACTTCTGGAGGCAAGTTGTTCCACTGATTAATTGTTCTAACCGTCAGGAAATTTCTCCTTAGTCCTAGGTTGTTAGTTCTATAGTTGACAATACAGTTCTCCTACTTGGCTACTTAATGAGTGCTCCAGTAGAGTTATGCTATAGTAGCAATACTTTTTTTTATTAAAAGTTTTAATAACTTTTACAATTATATACCTTTCCCCTTCCCTCAAAATAAATGGACTATTTTAGCTTAAATAGCAATAACAGATAAGCTTTTAGGATGGGCAGAATACTTTTCTTTCTTTCATTCATTCAGCGCTAAAAAGAAGTAAAAAAATAAATAAATCAACAGCCTTAATCACACCAACACAATTTTCAGTGAATGTAACAGCATTTGTAAATCCCCAGAGAGAAATTACTAGTAAATAGAAGTTTCCTATGTTGTTTATGGCAAACTTACTTTTGTTTTCCACAAAGGGAGTGGGCTATTTAAAGTACATAGCATATAAAATTATGGTGGGAAGGGGGCAGTGGTGGGATTCAAATAATTTAACAACCGGTTCTCTGCCCTAATGACCAGCAGGGTAGGTGGGGCTTGGTGGTCATGTGACTGGGTGGGAGTGGCCAACTCAACATCACTCACGTTGATGGGCGCTTCGCCTTAGCGGTAACAATGTCACAAGGGTTAACCGGAGAGGCAGTTTCTGTAAGCAGGGCAATAAAGATGAGGCTAGAAACAACACCAGAATGTTTCCTTCCTGCCTTCCTTACAGGATTAGCCCTGTAAAGTGGAAAAAAACAAAAGGGATTTCTTCCAACAACCAGTTCTCCGAACTGCTTAGAAAGTTACCAACCGGTTCTCCCGAATAGGTGCGAACTGGCTGAATCCACCACTGGAAGGGGGAAAGAAAGCAAATCTAATGTTCTGTGTTTCTGTTTGTGTTTGTGTGTGTGTGTGTGATATTATAGAGCTCGGCAGAACCACTAGAGGGCATCCACTGACCTTCAGAATAACCATAGCATCTTAAATTTATTTATTTGTTTTTTCACTTCAATGACAGACATCTTATAAAATATTTTTACTCTGTCATGAAATCTTGCCACTTTCATTTTTTATTTTTTTATTTTTAAAAATAACTTCTATCTGAAATATTGCATGACAGCACTCAATGGGTTGGTAAGGTTATGGTAGAAGTTGAACTTTTCAACAGGGAAGAATGTGAATGAAAAGTAAAGTTAAAAAAAATACTTGCATCTTATAGAAATTTGAAGAGAAAGACTGAGAAAACATGCTTACAATTGTCTCACCCACCAGGCCCTTTCATTTTTATCAATATATATATATATACTGTACTACAGGGACGTGCATCAGGGGAGGCAGAGGAGGCAGAGCCTCACCACTGTCATCATGAAAAGAAAAATGTAAAAGGAAAAAGCTGAGGTAGTTGATGCCAGAGTCACCGTGGATGACTCTGCTTAGTGCTTAACTGTTTAAAAAAGCCTCTAAAAAAGTGCCCTCTACAGGAGGCAGCAGGAGAATGAGGTGCCTCATCTAGTCTGACTTTATGATCACTCGAGCAGAGCTAAGCAAGGGTTAAAAGCCGAAAAATTCCTGACGTAGATGAGGCACGTTGTTCTCCTGCCGCCTCCTGTAGAGGGCGCTTTTTTTAGAGGCTTTTTTAAACAGTTAAGCAGAGTCATCCACACGGTGACTCTGGCAGCAACTAGCCCAGCCTGACCTCAGCAGCTCTTGCCTTTTTCCTTTTACATTTTTTTTCTTTTCTTCATGACAGGCAAGGGCAGAGTTGAAATCCTCTCTGAAACAGCTGGAAAAGCTACGTGTGGGTCGGAGGGAGGGGGAGGAATTCAAACTTCATCCTCCTGGTGCAACTTTGTGTGTGTGTGTGTGTGTGTGTTTTGAGAGAGAGGGGAGGGAGCATATTGAAACAGTTCTTTAGTTTATGCACTATGTAACACTCTAACACTATGCCTTTGGGTCTTCTGAAATTTTAATTATCCAATCATAAGCAAAAACAATGTTTTCAGTAGAATGAATTTCCACTTCTACTTACACCTGCCAGCCAAAATGCTGCTAGTGGTATTGCTAACATGGGCTGAGGAGGAAAACCTATATTTTCTGAATCCTGGTGCAACTTTGTGTGTGTGTGTGTGTGTGTTTGAGAGAGGGAGGGAGGGTGGGAGGAAGGAGGAGAAGGGAGAAGAAAAAGAAAGAAGGAAACTTATTTAGCAAAGGAGAAAAACAAATGCTGTCGCTTTAAATCGGAACTGAGCATGCCTGGCTGTGGAATTCTGGGAGTTGAAGTCCACAAGTCTAAAAAAAATGCTGCCTCACCAGCCATAAACCTCACTGCACATCACTGTTGTAGTAATTCTGGATCAGGACTGAAGTAAGGAGCTCTATGCCATAAGATTAAAATCCAATTGCATGTGCTATTTGGAAGATTTCTAGGGGATTTCCCCTTTCCAACTCCAAAATATTTCCATATTCTACACACTGTCACAGCTACATTTATTTATCTTTATAAATAAATAAAGGTCATTCTTCTCTTTTTAAAAAAAATAATTTTATTGAAGCTTTTAATTTATTTATTTATATTTCATCTATATTTGTTTTACAAATAACTCAAGGTAATGTACATATCCAACATACCTTCTTCCTCCTATTTTCCCCCAACAACAATCCTGTGAGGTGGGTTGGACTGAGAGAGAGTGACTGGCCCAAAGTCATTCAGTTGGCTTTCATGGCCAAGGTGGGACTTGAACTGTCTGGTGTCTTAATCCTTAGGTTGAATATGTATATTATATAAACATAGTAAATTTAGTACTATAATACTATAGTACAGAGGAGTCAAACTTGCATTGTCACATTGTTGTCATGTGCATCACAAAATTTTTCTCCTTTGCTAAACGGGGGGGTGGCGAGGGGCCCTCTGAGTCAGCTCTGGAGGAAGTGGAGGACCCTGGACAGGGTTCCGACTCCGAGCAGGGCTCAGAGAGGCTGGTTGGCCACCAGGAGGCGCCTGAGTCTTGGACCAGTGGGGAGGAGAGAAGGGAGTGTGATCCGGACGTCAGCAGTGTGGAGGAGCCAAGGGAGTTGTTCCTGGATGCCCGGCACAGGAGAGCTAATAGGCGTAAGGAACAATTACGCAATTACAGGAGGTAATTGCACTCAGCTGGTAGTCATTAGGCTCCTCTCCAGACTATAAAAGGACTGCTTGTGCACACGCCCCTTTTGCAGAAGTCAATGCAGGAACTAATGTCGGAGAACATTATTGTGAGCTTGGCAGGCTGGATTGCTGCCACGGCTTATCTGTGCTGGATTGCTGCCCAAGCTTGTCTGTGCCGGTTTGCTGCCAAGGACCTCTCTGTCTGTTAACTAAATGCCGTAACTTATCTTTGGCTTGGAGTGTGTTGGTGTGGGACGAGGGGGGATCAGAACAGTAAGCAGTATATAATATTGTTTCAAATTAAAATGCATACATAGATTGATGCTGCTCATCTATATGAGCCGAGGTGGCGCAGTGGTTAGGGTGCAGTACTGCAGGCCACTTCAGCTGACTGTTATCTGCAGTTTGGCAGTTCAAATCTCACCGGCTCAAGGTTGACTCAGCCTTCCATCCTTCCGAGGTGGGTGAAATGAGGACCCAGACTGTGGGGGCGATATGCTGACTCTGTAAACTGCTTAGAGAGGGCTGAAAGCCCTATGAAGCGGTATATAAGTCTAACTGCTATTGCTATAATTCCCTGCCAGTAAATTCTCTGGAAAGATTCAGGTGAAAAAAATCTAGATGTTTTGAAGCCAAGTCATTGAGGTATACAGATAGAGCTAAGATAGAAAGCAAAGGCAATGAAAAGTGAAGATGGGACTGTAACTATTTTTTTTAAAAAAGACAGGTTTTCCTATGTTATCACAAGTGCTTACTTGGTGCAATAGGTGAAATTGTAATCAGCAGGTGCATCTATGCATCCTCTGGGAATATAAGGAAGTTGGCATTTATCAAGACACCTGCTCCCTAGGTGTACACTTTGGCAGAGTGTCTCAGAGCAGCGCTTTTGACAGAGTACAACGGGCCATGGAAACTGGAGGAGATAATTAGCCAGAGAATAGCAGCTTGGTACTAAATAATTACTCCTGTGGTCCAAATGCACCCATAAAAACAAATCTAGTTTTTAAATGAAATTATAGTCTCATAAATTGATTCATATTTTAATAGAGGATGTTTATGTAAATACTACATTTACAAAAAATAAAAGTTGCATTTAATATTAGGTACGATTTGGATTTTCGGGGCACCTAAATCAGTGGTGAGTTTCAAAAATTGTTCGAACCTACTCTGTGGGTGTGGCCTCCTTTGTGGGAGTGGCTTGCCACCCATGTGACCGGATGGGAGTGGCTTGCCACCCATGTGACCGGATATGAAGATGGTGACGACACTTGTCAGAACCACCTTAAATTACCTCACACACAGCACTGGCATGCATAAGAATATGATGTAAACTTGTTTTTGAAAAGGCATCTTTGGTTTGCGTTAAAACAACTTCAACACACCCAATGTTCTGATTGCACCACAAACGCAGTAGTCATCCTTACCTTTCACAGAGGCACTGAGTTTTATAAATATGAGCATGATAGTGTAGAATAATCATATCCAAGGATCAGTGGTGGGTTTCAAAATTTTTGGAACCTCTTCTGTAGGTGTGGCCTGCTTTCCGGGTCCACTGGTGGAACCTCTTCTAACCGGTTCGGTAGATTTGACGAACCGGTTCTACCGAATAGGTGCAAATTAGTAGGAACCCACCTCTGACCTAAATCCACCCTAGGGCACAAATCTCAGTTTGAAATAATTAAAAGAAGATGACTTCTAAATTTGCTTTAAGCAAAGTTTGCAGTGGCCAGCCTTCTGGTTTATGCTGAGTGGTTTTGTGTTCCACCCAAGTTCCTCTTCCTAGCCATTGAAATGCCTGCATAGTATAAGTAAAATTTATTTATATCTTGCATAGGTAAGCAAACAGATTTTGGATTCTGTCAGATAGAGAAATGTCCTTCCCAATCCATTTTGAAATTATTTCTCTAGACTTATTTTCATTTACAGCAACAAAATAATGAAACAAAAGCGACCATTAATAATTGCTAATTCCTTTCTTGACTCACCATAGATCTAATTTGCAGGAATGCACTATTTACAGTAATTCAGATATCTCAAGGCAATTATTAATTATAGCTGCTGATGTGTTTTCAGAAAAAAGCCTTGTTCAGTTTGGTGGGTAAAAGATAAAATATAGCTAGGATTACAGTCTAATAAATGCCCATCTTCTTAAACATTTTCTTCTTACTACATTATAGTGATTTGATCATACTACTCAAATAGTGAGGAAAGTTATGAGATGTACAAAACATATGCACTATAGAAGTTTATATATTTTAGCATGAATTATTATAAAAATCTTTTAAAAGAACATAATATCTAATATAAACAAATGCAAAAAAAAAACAGAATAAAGAAGCAAAAGAAAAAAATTGCAGAAAGGATAAAAAAAATAGAAAGAAGCTTCCAATTTCTTTTGCAGCAAATACAAGTATGATTATAAAATTGTCTCTTACTCTAACTTCACAAATAAAACTCACTTTTTCTTGTTATCCAATTTTATCCAAAAATTGTTATCCAATTTTTTTTTGGGGGGGTAATTATTGAAATCACAATAATTTTTTCATGCAAAATTTTTGGTTTTTTCATGCAAAATTTCTACAAGCGGTTTCCAGTCATAAACATGGTGCCTTTTCTCTAATTAAAAAAATTAATTTAGGCATCTCTGCAAGTTCTTTCATCTTCACCAACCATTCTTTTCCATTTTGGGTAATGTTCAGCATTGTCACTTTATATAATAATGAATTTATTTCAATTGTCATGTATAAAAACAAAGTTCCAACATATTTTTAGAATTACCTGTCCAGTAATCCCAAAAGGAAAGCCTTTGTTTTCAATTGTACTTTAGTACCACAATTTTGTACCTAAATTTCTTTAGCATGTCCATTAAAAATAAAATTTTATAACGTTGGAATGACTGTGCTAACGTTTCACTTTATAAAATGTGTTTCATTGAAAAAAATATAATCTTGGATGGCAGGGGTATACAACAGAGTAGAGATGGGATCTTTTAATCCAGTAAGTACCTCCAGGATGACAAGCCCCATCTGGCCCCCAGAGCCACATTTTATGGCCTTTAAGAAAGACCAAAAGGATGAGGCAGATATCTTACCTCTGGGGTATGATGTTCCAGATGGCAGATGCTGTGACAGAGAAGGCTCTGAATTTCCTTGGCCAATAGGGAATATTTGAGGATATTCATCACCCGACTCAACAATAAAACTGAAGAACTCCCTGTACACTTCAACCTTATGAAACCTAAGATACTAGAAAATGATCGGTAACAATTTTATCAACAGTAAGTTTGAAAAGTCTGTGTTATTACAGAGTAGAATCATTTTCAAATAATTGCTATCCTGCTGTCGGGAATACTGAATACACTAAGGTCAATTCTGAAAAGAATCTTAGACTAACTAGTAATGAAAAAAGGGGTGCATTGCAGCTGATGATTAATTCGGTAATTTGATTTTGTGATTATTCACTGATGTGATAGCAGAATTAATAGCATTACATTTTACACATAGAGAGGACAGGATTCTTGGCTGACAGCAGAAACTACAGGGCAGTGGTGGGATTCAAATAATTTAACAACCGGTTCTCTGCCCTGATAACCAGCTGGGTAGGCGGGGATCAGTGGTCATGTGACTGGGTGGGCGTGGCCAACTCAACGTCACTCAGGTCGATGGGCGCTTCGATTTAGCTGTTACAATGTAACAAGGGTTAACTGGAGAGGCAGTTTCTGTAAGCAGGTCAATAAAGATTAGGCTAGAAACAACACCAGGATGTTTCCTTCCTGCCTTCTTTACAGGATTAGCCCTGTAAAGTGTGTGTGTGGGAGGGAACAAAATTAGATTTCTTCCAACAACTGGTTCTCTGAACTGCTTAGAAAGTTAAGAACCGGTTCTCCCGAATAGGTGCGAACTGGCTGAATCCCACCACTGCTACAGGGCAAGAAAAGTGAAATAAAGAGAAAGGTTAACAAGAAAAGAACGTGTGATTATTTCAATTACTTGTGCTTATGTTTAATTACTGACTTAGTAGGACATAGAAACTAGGGAATAACATGAAGGAGATCATAAAAAAGACACATTTAATAATAAATTGCATAATTGTATATCAACGGTGAAAGAAACTGTGGATGAATTTACTTACAACTAGTCCTTGTCTTATGACCACAATTGAGTTCAAAATTTATGTTGGTAATGAAACATTTGTTAAATGAGGATTGCCTCCTTTTACATCCTTTCTTGCTGCAATTGTTAAATGAACCAGTGCAACTGCCGCGTACCTCCCAACGGCCGATAAGATCGCACAGGGTGGGCCTTCTCCATGTGCCGTCAACCAGACAATCTTGGCTGGCGGCGCCCCGGGGGAGGGCCTTCTCTGTAGCTGCTCCGACCCTATGGAATGAACTACCCACAGAGATCCGGATCCTGCCCACTCTCATGGCCTTCCGAAAGGCTATCAAATCCTGGCTATTCCGGCAGGCCTCGGGCTGTTGACCTCATGACTGAGGTCCAGCCCCGACCAGATTGGGTGTATGATGTGGCTTTTAATTTTGTTTTCCTCTGTTTTTTAAATTCCTTATTTTTAAAATTTTTTTTACTTTCTGTAAGCCACCCGGAGTCCTTCGGGATTGGAGGGCCTATAAATTTATTAAATACAAATACAAATACGAATACAAACTGGCTTCCCCATTAACTTTGCTTGTCAGAAGGTCACAAAAGGTGATCACATGTTCCTCGGGCACTGCAATTGTCATAAATATGAATCAGTTGCCAAGGATGCTGCAATGGTCATAAATGTGAAAAATTGTCATAAGTAACCTTTTTTCAGTGCTATTGTAACTTTGAAACAGAAACGTAATGAACTGGTATGTTATTTATTTATGAAATTTATTATTTGTTAAATTTATTTGCTGTCCCTTAACAAACAATGACTTTCAGCCTAAAACTGGGGTCTGAAATGTTAAGTACTCAAAGAGCCATTTGGACCCATTTCCCACAGAAAAGAAAACACAGGGACCCACAAAACCTGGGTGGGCGTGGCCCAATCGACATCACTCACTCCCACCGAGTCACATGACCCTCCAGCCATGCCTACCTAGATTTTGTGGCTCCCAGTGTTTTCTTTTCTGTGGGAAACAGGTCTCTCTCTCTCTCTCTCTCTCTCTCTCTCTCTCTCTCTCTCTCCCTTCCTCCCTCCCTTTGTCTTTCTCTCTCTTTGTATGTCTCTCCCTCATCTCTCTCTCTCTTTCTCTCTCTCTCTCACACACACACATCTCATTGTTTCTTCTCTCTCTCTTTCTCTCTCTCTCTCCTCTCTCCCTCCCTCCCTTCGTCTCTTTCTCTCTCTTTGTATGTCTCTCCCTCATCTCTCTCTCTCTCTCTCACACACATATCATTATTTCCTCTCTCTCTCTCTCTCTCTCTCACACAAACACAATCTCATTGTTTCTTCTCTCTTTCTCTCTCTCTCTTTCTCTTTCTCCTCTCTCTCCTTTCTCCTTCCCTCCCTCCCTCCCTTCGTTTCTTTCTCTCTCTTTGTATGTCTCTCCCTCATCTCTCCCTCTCTCTCTCTCACTCACATACACACATCTCATTGTTTCTTCTCTCGCTCTCTTTCTCTCTCTCTTTCTCCTCTCTCCCCCTCTCCCTTTGTCTCTTTCTCTCTCTTTGTATGTCTCTCCCTCATCTCTCTCTCTCTCACACACACACACATCTCATTGTTTCTTCTCTCTCTTTCTCTCTCTTTCTTTCTCCTCTCTCTCTTCTCTCTCCCTCCCCCCCTTTGTCTCTTTCTCTCTCTTTGTATGTCTCTCCCTCATCTCTCTCGCTCTTTCTCTTTCTCTCTCACACACACACATCTCATTGTTTCTTCTCTCTCTCTTTCTCTCTCTCTCCTCCCTCCCTCCCTCCCTTTGTCTCTTTCTCTCTCTTTGTATGTCTCTCCCTCATATGTCTCTCTCTCTCTCACACACACACATCTCATTGTTTCTTCTCTCTCTCTCTCTCTCTCTCTCTCATGTGTGTTTCCTCTTGAACCATTTCAAAAAATGGGGGAGGGTTGTTTTTTGTTTTGCTCATGTTTTGCTCATGTTATTCTTTCTTCTTTGGGTGCTTTTTGCCATATGATTTAAATCAAGAATCATTTCAGGTTCCCAGATAAATGAAGCTCTTTCGTCTCTCTGCTACAGCTCTCTGTCTGCTGAACCCACCATTGGCTGGCCCCGCCCCTGGCCCTCTGGCCCTCCCCTCCCAGTCACTCCTCGCCTGGCCTGAGAAGATAAGGGCGACAGCAGAGATGGAGACTCGCTCCATATTCCAGAGCGGGAGCAAAGCGCCTCATCTCATGCCCTTGTTGGCGCTGCGCGCACCTTGGTCACTTGGAGAGATACGCAACTTGCTCTCAACACTGAGACACTGGCCCAGCCTGGCTGTGGCTGCTGCTGTTGCCACCTCCATGGCCTGCCTGCTGCTGTTGCAATGCCTTCCACAGCACAGTTAAATTTAACGCATTTCACAATGGGGGAGACGGTGTCTCTTCCTCGTCCTGGAGTCCATTATGACACAGAGCATTGGCCCTAGCTCGGCCAGGGCAGTATCTTGGGGTGGGGACAGAGGTGGGTTCCTACCAGTTCGCACCTATTCAGTAGAACTGGTTCGTCAAATCTACCGAACCGGTTAGAAGAGGTTCCACCAGTGGACCCGGAAAGCAGGCCACACCTACAGAATAGATTCCAAAAATTTTTGAAACCCACCACTGGTCCTTGGATATGATTATTCTACACTATCATGCTCCTATTTATAAAACTCAGTGCCTCTGTGAAAGGTAAGGATGACTACTGCGTTTGTGGTGCAATCAGAACATTGCGTGTGTTGAAGTTGTTTTAATGCAAACCAAAGATGCCTTTTAAAAAACAAGTTTACATCATATTCTTACGCAGGCCAGTGCTGTGTGTGAGGTAATTTAAGGTGGTTCTGACAAGTGTCGTCGGCATCTTCATATCTGGTCACATGGGTGGCAAGCCACTCCCATCCGGTCACATGGGCAGCAAGCCACTCCCACAAAGGAGGCCACACCCACAGAGTAGGTTCGAACAATTTTTGAAACCCACCACTGGGTGGGGAGCAAGTTGACGTAAAGAGTATGAAGCACATGAAGCCACAATAACAGTAGAATAACTTCAGGGAAAAAGTATGAAAATGCATGGGTCCTATATGAGAAAAGGTTAAAATATATTTAATTTCCCAACAGAATGAGAATAGAAAATGGGCATATAGAAAGAGGATGTGGGAACTGATTGGAACAGGGAGAATTATGTTATAGAGTAATCATTGTAGGAGGATTGCAATGTTAGCCCTACGGTACTGTACTGTAAATCAAGCATAAGCCATTGCATTAAAGCATAAGCAATTTTATATGCATCTGATTAGCTGCAGTTCACAGAAGTGTATGTTTTCATGCTTTTATAATGGAATAAAAGATGCTACCAGACCTATTCTGATTGTTGCTTAAAAAAATGTAGTTACCCTACTGGGAATTATGAAAAAGTATGCATATAAATTTGCTTGCTGAAGAATATGAGGATGAGAGAAAAATACTGCACAAAGTGTATAAGAAAAAAATATGTTAATTGCAAAGAATATAGTCAAAGACAATAAGGAAATCTTAAAATGTTAGAAAGAAAAAGAAAGACAGAATGGCTTGGTGGAAATATTATTTTGGAAGCGGATAAAGGGGCTACAGAAAAAAAACCTGCAGATTGAGAATACACCTTTGCCCTTCATAAAAAAAAGTAATCATAAATGCACATTCCAGGAGTCTCGTAGCACCTTTTCCAACTATCAAATTTTATTAAAGAGCCTAAGCTTTCAGGAGCTATAGAGTAACATAGAGTGGCTAGATTAAATTAGGATGAAATGGGAACAGGGGAGGAGAAGACATGGTCATCCGCTTCAAGGTGCTGGTCGCTACCTATAAAGCCCTACATGGCATTGGACCTGGGTACCTGAGAGACCGCCTCCTGCCGATTACCTCTCTCAGACCAATTAGATCTCACAGGTTAGGTCTCCTCCGGATTCCATCTGCCAGCCAATGTTGGCTGGCGACTCCCTGGGGAAGGGCCTTCTCTGTTGCAGCTCCGGCCCTCTGGAACGAGCTCCCTGTTGAGATCTGGACTCTTACTACCCTCCCGGCCTTCCACAAAGCCACCAAGTCCTGGCTGTTCCAGCAGGCTGGGGGGAGCTGAGAAGCATCTACCTCCACGGAAATTGTGAATGTTGGTTTTGTTTTTAATATGTTGTCTTTGTCTCGTTTCCCCCCTTTCCCTTGTCTTTTGTGAGCTGCCCGGAGTCCTCCGGGAGTGGGCGGCATACAAGACAAATAAATAAATAAATAAATAAATAAATAAATAAATAAATAAATAAATAAATAAATAAATAAATAAATAAATAAATAAATAAACAAACAAACAAATAAATAAATAAATAAATAAAGCAGATCTTGCTATTGTTAAATGAATAATTTTTCCCTAATGCGTTTGTTGCCAGAAACCAAGTGCAAATGCAAGAAACCAGCAAAAAAGGCAACAAATTTCAATCACATGACCATAGAATGCAGCAAATAGCTATAAATGTGACCCAATTGCCAAGAACCCAAAATGCGATCATGTGACACAAGGTGTGTTGTGTGTTTTGTAACTTTGAAAATGTAACTTGAGTACTATCTGTACAGCTTGGTAGAATATATGACATTTCATGGATGTGACTAGAGTTTTTTAATTTATTGATTTAATGAAGCTAGACATCTTGGGCTTTTCTGTAATGTAGCCTGGATCTTAATGCTGAATCTCTTGAACCTTTAATTTTATGGAAAACCTCTCCTTAAAAAACAGGTGAGAAAATGTTCTATGAAAAAGTATGGTTAGTTACCTTAGATTTTTTCTGGTAATATTTTTAGAAAAAAAATTGCAGTGAGAAAAAATAATACAATCATAATAAATATGAGAATAATAAGTAAAAATAAAAAGTGTAGAAAGGAAAAAAGTATAAGTTCATCACAAGTATAAACAATTTTAGTAATTTATCTCCACTTCTTAAAATACAACAAATATTCTCTTTATCCCATGTCTCATTTCTTAACTATAAACAAAATCCCAAACATTATTCATTCCTTAAGGACTCCTTAAGGGTTACCAGAAATAATTAAATATCTATTTTAATCTTGATCAAGTAAGATAACTCTAAATTCCTTACCTACACTTTTAACAATCATAACTTTTATTCCCTTCAAATACCATCTTAGAAGTTGCTTTGTTTTCATTTTTTTTTGTTCTTTTTCAGAAAATTTTCAAGACTAAAAGATTTCTTCTGTAGATCCAGTAAGAAAAGATTATCCAAATACATTTCTGGTTTGATATTTGTATGTCCCCTTTAAATGTTACAACATCAATTGATTTCATTTGTATGCCCAGTATATCATTTGTTCATCTCATTCTTAAAATTTCTCATATTTAAATCCACATTCTAATCATTTTCAATTTTGCCCAGCTAAGCTTGTTCTTTTTCCGTAATTTCATTAAGATATTTCATCTATCTGATATGGATGAATACCATCATGTCTTGTATCACAGATTCTTAAAATTAATTTCTGAGTTCATTGCTCAAAAATAACTGTTAGTCCTCCTAAATAAACCAAACAGGAAACAAACTAGATGAACTAATTCTACTTTATTTTAAGTCTACATTAACAGAAACTTGCAAGTCGGAAAGTATGAACTTCCCATTGCCACTTTTAATTACTTCATCCATTAGGAAGACTGTTCCTAAGTTTATTTCTCTGGCTTTTAAGCCACTAGAGAGTTTTGCATTTCCTGTCTGATTTCTTCCTACGCAGCATTTTTTTCCCTAGACATTCATCAGCTCATTCACGCATTCTATTACAATAGCCTTCAAAACATCCATTGTTAAATTATTTTGCTCCATTATTAGTTAACAAGTCAAATTTAAGTATTCTTCTCCTTTAATCAACTTCTAGTTCTTTCTAAGGAATCCAAACAACCACAATTTCCTAAAGGAATGCTTTTTATAATTAATTTTATATTTAAATTCCAAATCTATCTGAACCCTTA
Source organism: Thamnophis elegans (assembly GCF_009769535.1). Taxonomy (NCBI): domain Eukaryota; kingdom Metazoa; phylum Chordata; class Lepidosauria; order Squamata; family Natricidae; genus Thamnophis; species Thamnophis elegans. The sequence continues at coordinate 78,654,450 of NC_045546.1, read as the reverse complement.
ATCTGTTTTTAACTTTCCAAAATCAACATTCTAAACAGCCTTTTGCTATTTATTAAAAAATTTTTTCCAGATCCTTAATAGCATGTTTAAAACTTCTCTAAGGAGGAGATTAACCCAATGAACGTAATAAAAACTTGCAATTCTGAAGGTTCTTAATATTTCCAAATCAATAATAATAATAATAATAATAATAATAATAATAATAATAATGACTGATTATAAATTGCGGCACAATTCAGTAGCGCAAATGATCCATTGGAATTTGTGCAAAAATTTTAATATTAAAACAGCAACAAACTGGTGGGAACATCAGCCTGAAAAAGTCACCGAAAATCAGACGGTCAAGATCTTGTGGGATTTCTGCATACAAACGGACAAAATACTGGCGCATAATACACCAGACATCACACTGGTTGAGAAAAACAAGGTTACAATCATAGATATTGCAATACCAGGTGATAGCAGGGTCGCCGAGAAGGAACATGAAAAAATTGCAAAATACCAGGACTTAAAAATCGAAATTCAACGACTATGGCACAAACCAGCAATGGTAATTCCAGTGGTAATTGGCACACTGGGTGCTATTCCAAAAGCACTGGAATTACATTTAAAACAGTTAAAAATTGACAAAATCACCATCAGTCAAATGCAAAATGCCGCACTGCTTGGATCTGCACGCATATTACAAAAATACGTTACGACGTCCTAGGCCCCTGGGTGGGGCCCGACTAGTAACCAATACCAAATCCGGCGAAACAACTGGCCGCTGTGATACAATTGTATAATAATAATAATAATAATAATAATAATAATAATAATAATAATAATAATAATAATAAATAATAATAATAATGACTGATTATAAATTGCGGCACAATTCAGTAGCACAAATGATCCATTGGAATTTGTGCAAAAATTATAATATTAAAACAGCAACAAACTAGTGGGAACATCAGCCTGAAAAAGTCACCGAAAATCAGTTGGTCAAGATCTTGTGGGATTTTCGCATACAAACGGACAAAATACTGGCGCATAATACACCAGACATTACACTGGTTGAGAAAAATAAGGTCACAATCATAGACATCGCAATACCAGGTGATAGCAGGGTCGCTGAAAAGGAACATGAAAAAATTGCAAAATACCAGGACTTAAAAATTGAAATTCAACGACTATGGCACAAACCAGCAGTGGTAATTCCAGTGGTAATTGGCACACTGGGTGCTATTCCAAAAGCACTGGAATTACATTTAAAACAGTTAAAAATTGACAAAATCACCATCAGTCAAATGCAAAAAGCCGCACTGCTTGGATCTGCACGCATAATACGAAAATAGGCCCCTGGATGGGGCCCGACTAGTAACCAATGCCAAATCCGGTGAAACAACTGGCCGCTGTGATACAATTGTATAATAATAATAATACACGATTTCCACAGTCACTCAACTTCAATTTGCAAGTCCTGGTACTTCATGATTTTTTTCTTGCTGTTTATCTTCAATTCGTGCATCTCCAGGTATTGCAATGTCAATGAACCATACTTTTTTCTTTTTAACTATTATGTCAGGTGTGTTGTGGGCCAATTGCCTGCCAGTCTGGATTCTGAAGTCCCACAAGATCTTGACTTTCTCATTCTCTAAAACCTTCTCAACCTGATAGTCCCAGTGGTTTTTGCTGTACTCAAATCCAAAATTTTGGCACAATTTCCAGTGAATGATCTTAGCAACGCGGTCATGGCGTTGTAGGTAGTCAGTTTGTGAAATTTTGCTGCACCCACTGATCAAGTGGTCGACTGTCTCATCTTTCTCATTACAGAGGCGACATTTGCTGTTGGTGGTAACATGTTGAATTTTTGCCTTCATGTAGTTTGTGGCTAAGGCTTGTTCTTGAGCTGCCAAAATAAAGCCTTCTGTTTCTTTTTTCAGTGCTCCTGATCTTAACCAGTTCCAAGTTAGCTTTTGGTCAGCTTTGCCTTCAATACTTTTCAAGTATTGGCTATGCATAGCTTTGTTTTTCCAATTTTCAGCTCGTTTCTCAATTACTTCTTTCTTATATTCAGCTTTTGACTTAGTTGTCTTTAAAAGGCTTCCTTTATTTACTTCCTTAATCATTATTTCTTCACTTTTCTGGATGTAATCATTCAAATTGTGTTTTTCTTCTTCTACAGTCTGTTTTACTTGTAGGAGTCCTCGACCACCCTCTGCTCTTGGTAGATATAATCAGTCAACATCATTTTTAGGGTGCAAAACATGATTCAATATCATAAGCTTCCTTGTTTTTCTGTCCAAATTGTCCAACTCCATCTGGGTACAGTCAATTATTCCTGCAGACTATTGAATCACAGGTATAGCCCAGGTATTTATGGCTTTTATGATGTTTCCTCCACTCAATTTGGACTTTAATATCTTGCGAATTCATTGAATGTACTTGGCTGAAGTTAATTCCTTGACTTTATTATGCATTAAGTCAGAGGCTTCTAAAATCCCCAAGTACTTGTAGCCTTCTTCTGGTTTTACTGCCTTTATCATTTCTTCATTCTCAAGTTCTAGTCCATCATCTTCTATGACCTTGCCTGCTTTGGTTGCCATTTTTGCACATTTGTCAATTCCAAAATGCATACCAATGTCTTGGCTAAATTCTTTTGTGCTTTCAATTAATAAATTCAGTTCAGCTTTTGTTTTACCAAACAGCTTCAAATCACCCATGTACACCAAGTGCGAAATTTCCAGTCCTTTCTTTGCAAGTTCGTATCCACAGTTCATCTTCTTCAAAATGATTGTCAGTGGTAGCATTGAGAGTATAAAAAGTAGGGGTGAAAGGGAATCGCCCTGGAAAATGCCTCATTTAATTTCAACTTCACCCAGTTCTTCTTCATTAGCTATAAGCTTCGTTTTCCAGAGGTTCATCGAAGTTTCCATGAATTTTTGTATGTTGCTGTTGATGCCAAAGATTTTCAGGCATTTCTTGATCCAGCCATATGGGGAACTGAATCAAACACTTTCTTATAGTCTATCCAAGCCATGAACAGGTTGGTTCCTCTTTTCTTTGAATTCTTTAGGATTAGCTTGTCAATCAGCAGTTGGTCCTTTGTTCCTCTTGAATTTTTGCAGCATCCTTTCTGTTTTACAGGAAGCAAATTATTTCTTTTCAAGTATCCATAAATTTGGTTTGCAATCATACCAGTAAGGAGCTTGTATGTTGTTGGCAAACAGGTGATTGGCCTATAGTTTCCAGGGTCCTTTCCTTTTTCTTTAACTTTTTGGATCAAAAATGTCCTTCAGTTGTCATCCATTCATCATTTTCAGGTGTTTTTAAATCTGGTTCATTTGGGCTGCCAATCTTTTGTGCACACTTGCAAATTGAAGTTGAGTGACCGTTGAAAAAGAAATTGTGTGTTGTCCCGATTGTAACTGGAGCCCTTGGAGCAATACCTAAAGGGCAACCTCGCTATTCGTAAATTCTAAATTTATCAGAATTGAACATTCTGATTCTACAAAAAACCCTACTTGGAACAGCTTATATCCTTCAACGTTACCTTAACAGTTCCTAGGTTCTTGGTTAGGACTTGAGCTGTTGAGCTACCAACCAGCCCCAAAGGCTGTGAATCTCACCAAAGATTAACCAGGCAACAACAACAACAAATTAAAAAATGATTGACAAATGACCTTGGTCAAACTTTTTGTTTATAAAAGTTTGAGTTATGACTATGAGCTTAGAAAGTATTGCTCAACTCCCAGCCACCAGACTTACGCGCACTCCAGATGGCCATTCCTTGTGAGAAACTGAGGTTTTGCAGTTGGCTTATAATTGCAAAACCTCATTTTCTGAGGTTTACTCATAAGAAATGGCCATCTGGAGGGTGCATGGGCTATCTCAATCTCTCCTTTCTGCAGAGAGATTTTGCTGGCTAGGATCCATCATCCAGTCACTGATTTCTGCTGAAATACTGCCCTGTTTCAGCAGGACCTGGCTCTCCATGGTGCTCTTCAGAAATCTGAATAGCTACTTTATGTCAATTGGTTTGTACTGATGTTTTGAGGATTTTCAACAACTACATAATTCTCTCTGCCCAATACGTATAAATGGCAAGATAATCAACTTAAGAATGATTTGAATATGGGTTAGGCATTTTAACTGTCTGAAAGAAGCCGCTTATTTTAGACTGAGTTTGTTTCTAAAATAAATTAACTGAAATTATATCCAAAATTGAAAAATATTGTAAAAGTTGAAATTAGGAATTTTTATAATTTATTGAATAAAGAGTTACTGCATCTAATAATGACAACAAAAGAATCCCAAGTTTTTCGAAACAATGATGTTTGTTTCTTTGGACTTGAAATTAAAGTTAAATGCATGCATCGCAGAACACAAGAACGCAGTAAGAAAAAAAGAAAAATCTTCCTCCCTTTTCCAGCACTATAAAGCTACAGGACATAAAATTAATTTTGAAGGAACCAGGTTAATCTCCAAAACTGAAGACTTCAACAAGAGAATAATTAGGGAAGCTATAGAAATAAACACCCCCACAACATGAATAAACGTGATGATACCTCCCGCCTACCAGACATCTGGAAACCAGCCCTAGTTAACAAACAAGCCCCACTCACCACCCAGGCCATTACAACACAAAACAACAGACACACAGCCAGCACCAATCAGCACCAATCTACCATTCATGATACAGCCACACATCCAATCAATCCACTTACTGAAACAAAGCCAGCACTCCACCCCCCCCCCACCAAGATTTATAGAAAGATGGCAGCTCCAACCACACTTTAAGCCCAAAACACCAGCCTGACATACATACATTTATGTATGTGTGAGTTAGGGACGTGCACGCAAGGGAGGCAGGGGAGGCAGAGCCTCACCACTGTCATCATGAAAAGAAAAAAAAATGTAAAAGGAAAAAGGCTGAGCTAGTTGCTGCCAGAGACACACTGGATGACTCTGCTTAGTGCTTAACTGTTTAAAAAAGCCTCTAAAAAAACGCCCTCTACAGGCGGAGGAGGGAGAACCACATGCCTCATCTAGTCTGACTTTATGATCACTTGAGCAGAGTTAAGCAAGGGTTAAAAGCCGAAAAATTCCTGATGTCTCTATCTATCTATCATCTATCATCTATCATCTATCATCTATCATCTATCATCTATCAATCTATCAATCTATCTATCTATCTATCTATCTATCTATCTATCTATCTATCATCTATCATCTATCTATCTATCTATCTATCATCTATCTATCTATCTATCTATCTATCTATCTATCTATCTATCTATCTATCTATCTATCTATCTATCTATCATCTATCATCTATCTATCTATCTATCTATCTATCATCTATCATCTATCTATCTATCTATCTATCTATCTATCTATCTATCATCTATCATCTATCATCTATCATCTATCTATCTATCTATCTATCTATCTATCTATCTATCTATCTATCATCTATCTATCTATCTATCAATCTATCTATCTATCTATCTATCTATCATCTATCATCTATCTATTTATCTATCTATCTATCTATCATCTATCATCTATCTATCTATCATCTATCATCTATCATCTATCTATCTATCTATCTATCTATCTATCTATCTATCTATCTATCTATCTATCATCTATCTATCTATCTATCTATCTATCTATCTATCATCTATCATCTATCTATCTATCTATCTATCTATCTATCATCTATCTATCTATCTATCTATCTATCTATCTATCTATCCATCCATCCATCCATCCATCTATCTATACACACACACACACACACACACACACACACACAAAACTGTACACCATATACATACATACATACATACATACATACATACATACATACATACATACATACATATCAGCAGATGTCTGGGTAAATTTTTCCAAGTTAAAAGATTATTTCCAAGTGGCCTTTGGATACTGGCTGGGTCCAGAGGGAGGAGTCCCCCTCACTGAGATGTGCCCAGAGGGTTTACAGGTGCTTCATCAGCCACGATCCCAGAGAAGGGGTGGGGGAGTGGCTATCGTTATCCGAAGGTCTCTAGTTCCTCGTAGGATCCCTGCTCCGGAGCTTGTCGGGTGTGAGTCCTTGCTGGTGAAGTTGGACCTTGGGGGTCAAGTGGGCTTGTTGTTAACAGCATCACAACAGCCCTCCTCTCGCTCCTCAAGTCAGTAGCCGAGCTGGCAGTTGAGTTCCCCAGGCTTATGGTGCTGGGGGATTTCAATTTGCCTTCGCTCAGCGGGTACTCTGATGGAGCGCAGGAGTTCATGGCTTCCATGACAGCCATGGACTTGACCCAAGTAATTCGGGGCCTGACTCACTCAGCGGGTCACACGCTCGACCTCGTATTCCTCTCGGAGCAGTCCCTCGGGAATAGGGCGGCATACAAGTATAATAAACATAAACATACTTGCTTATTTATTTATAAAGTCTATAGACCTGCTGCCTTACCACAGGGTAACTCAGGGCAGCTATTAAATTGTATTTATAATTACTACTACCTGATAGTAAAGCAAGATTTGCTTCTCTTTGTTGTCTTAAGACAAAGATATTATTATTTTTAAATATCAGTAAACATAAAACTAACCACTACAGTTTTATGGGGAGTAACTGGGAGTGCTGGAATTGTGGACATTAAGTGAAGCAGTCAAGTGACATTTTGCTTAATAACCACTTTGCTTCACAACTGTCCCAATTGTGACAGTAAATTGAGGATTACGTGTAACATTAAGAATCCGAGAAATATAATGCTGTTCAATCACCATTCTTAGAATTGATAGTGAATTATCAAAATTAAGATTGATTTTAAGTGCTCAATAAATAACAGAGTAATAGAGTTCACGGGAGTCCTTGGAGAACTCCTACTGCCCTGCTCAGGCAGAGAAACTGCCAACTGCAAAGCCATACCATTTTTAGACAAACAATTGTCCAATCTCTTCTTCAAAACCTTGTTTTGTAGCACCCACACCTTCTGGAGTCCAGTTGTTCCTCTGATTATTTATTCTGTCAGAAAATTTCTAGATTGGCCCTCTCCTTGTTTCCATCCATTGTTTCTTGTCTTGCCTTCAGGTGGTTTGGAGAATAGCATGTACATAATTATGGATAACACAAACTGTGTGGTAGTAGCTTTCTCTTACATGATTGTATATGATTGGTATATAGAATGTGTGCCTGGGATTCACAATAAATGCTAGCAGAATTTTGGTGATGCCTAAAGAACGGTTCTTCACGATTTGTTCCTCCCTGAAAAACTACTCTGAAGGGATTAAATTTAACACAGTTTCTTGTTCTGAAAGTTATGTTTTGTTCATTGCCATTCCTTCTTGTTGTCAACATTGTCAACATATAGACTGTGTGTGTGTATTCAGTGCTGTGTAATGTACTGAATTTTCCATTTCAATGTTTAATTGTATTCCAATTTTTCTCTTGCTTTATATTACTTTGCTCTTACAACTCTACTTTTTAAAAAAACAAAACATTTAATCTTATTTGTTGAAAACAGTTTATTATTTTCCATGGCTTATCTTCTAATTCTTGTTGGGTTCATTATATGTGTAGACATTTGTAATGCTATCAGACAAACAATGACATAATACTAAAGCAAGAATACATTTATAATGCTCTTTAAAGATCTTTGGAAATACATCAAAAATTGCGAGTCAACTTGCATTCATAAGCAGTAGCATTATAAATAAAGAATGAGGTTCATTACTAATAATCCACTTGCAAAGTCTTATTGCTGGAGATGGATTCTCTGTAAAGACATAGCAGCAAACTATAAAAGGAAGAGACTTTTCTGGAACATGCATGCTGATAATCTTTGTTCATGAAACACCCTTTAATATTTGACAAAGATGGGTATTATTGTTAGAATGAAATACACTTTTAATGAAGGAGGCTCCAGTTCATAAAAACATTTACCCAACAAATGTCTTAATCTTCAAGGTGACCCAGAATTCCACATTGTTTTTTAATGAATGGGCTTCATTCTTTAAAAAAGACAAGAAATCTTGTAGCATCTTAACAATGAACAATTCATTAATTGCAACAACTTTTTTTTGCTGCATCAGATAAAGGCTTATTGCTATCAACATGTGAACTTTCTTTTGGCTAAACTGAAAAGCTGCTACTGAAATTGCACTCTGCTGTGCTCTTACTTAAAACTGCACTCTGCTGTGCTAATTTCAAATACGTAAATACATGGTTTACTGAAAATGCATTTTTATTCATGCAACATGATTTAAATATACAATTACACAATACAGTCGACTATCAAGGACCTACCGGTAGTTTCAGAATATTTCTACTTACAATTCGTAACATCAATCAATATGTTGTTTCTGTTAAAGAAAAAACATTTCTGGCACAAACCGTTTTTACAGATTCACATTTCATATTGCTACCTACGTTTTCTATCCTTGATAATTTGAATACTGTTTTGGTGACTGGTGACTGTTTTGCTGTCAAGTAATCCTGCATCCGACACAATTTATAACATTAGCTCTCCATTTTAAAAATGCTCCAAGTTAGATTCAGACTTTTTTGCCCTGATCTACTTGGTTTCTTATACATATGTATATACCAACCCACACACATATAGAGAGAAAGAGAGACAGAGACAAACAGAGAGAGAGAGAGAGAGAGAGAGAGAGAGAGAGAGAGACAGAGACAGAGACAGAGACAGAGACAGAGACAGAGACAGAGACAGAGACAAATAGAGAGAGAGAGAGAGCCCACCAGGAAACTGGGGAATGTAATATATTTTAATAGAGAATTTTAATAGAGAAAATTGACATAAAAATAAACAGCATTAGAGAAGCCAAGCTGTCTGAAAAATAAAAATGTTTGAACCACAAACAATGTAGTTACCACATGCACGGCTAAAAAGAGATCCAGGTGTTAGTTATACACGGTATCCAACTAACATGGAAAGCATGAGTTTGCTCTTTAATGACATTGATATTTTTGCAAATGGGGGAGCGCCTTTTTAAGCCATGGGGTATGGCGAAAAGGGCTAAGGTTTGAAATTATGTGTAGGTATTGTGTGCATCTTCCTAAGGTAGCTATTCGAATTATTGGATGTTTTCTGCCAACGGATGCATCCTTGTGTCAAATTTATTCTACTGGCTCAAGTTGTTTGTGAACTGTAGATGGGCTTGTTTTCTCTATGTGGGACAACAGCACAGCTTGTTTGTTGGCTCATCACAGACTTTGGTAAAGTTGTTTTAAAAAAAAAGAAAAGAAAAGTGGCGACTGAGTCATAGATCTCAGTACGCAGATGGTGTACAGAGCAGGGCTTACTAGGATTCAAGTTACATATGTCTTCTGTGGCACATAACCAAGGATCTTAAACATCGTGACCCGTCAAAACCGCGATCCACAAAAGCGCGATCGACGAAAGCGCGCATTTGACGTCATCACAGCGCGACGAAAAAAATTAAAAATTGAAATAAAAATTAAATTAAAGCAAGCCGATTCACATAAAGGTAAGGGTTAGGTTTAGGCTTAGGGTTAGGTTAAGGGTTAGGGTTAGGTTTAGAGCGTTAGGGTTACGTTTAGCGTTAGGTTAAGGGTTAGCGTTAGGTTTAGCGTTACGTTAACGGTTAGGTTTAGGGTTAGATTTAGGGTTAGGTTAAGGGTTAGGTTTAGGATTAGGTTTAGGGTTAGGTTTGGGGGGGTTAGGGTAAGGTTTTCGCTTTATTTTTACATTTTTCGATCACAGCGCGATTTTGTCGTCCGCGGTTTTGTGGTGGAACCCTTAAACATAGTATAGAACAGTGTTTCTCAACCTTGGCAACTTAAAGATGTCTGGATTTCAACTCCCAGAATTCCCCAGCCAGTGAATTCTGGGAGTTGAAGTCCGGACATCTTCAAGTTGCCAAGGTTGAGAAACACTGGTATAGAAGACACAAATACGCTTTTTCTGCAGGAATTTTCAGCTTCAGTCTTTGCCGTTATTTTAAATTCTGGAAGCGCCTACTTACCTAAAGAGAGTCCAAACCTTTTGCGTTTCACAGCATTTCTCTCACTGGACCGGAAGGACTGAAAGCTTGTAGGCTATTTCGTAAGCTTTGATTGTACCTAAAAGTACAATTGAAATACATGCAAGTCTCCAGTGACATAAGTTGTAGAGCTCTTCGTGCCCAACTCAAATCTAATCAGGAATGTGTGATCTGACCAGCTGGGTGAAGCTCACCAACACACGCCCAAGCTCCGTTTACCTGGGGTTTGACTCCCTGCCCTTCCCGAACAAAAGAAAAGGAGGCGGAAAGGACCACCAAACCCCCGGACAGACCCCCAAATACGTACCCCGGGTTGCAATCGGAGGCTTCAGCAGTGCCAAGCTAGGCAGCCAACAGGCAGCTTCACACTTTCGCGTCCTTGGCATCCCCCTGTCTGAGCCGAGGTGGCGCAGTGGTTAAATGCAGCACTGCAGGCTACTGCTAGATCAGCAGTTCAGCGGTTCAAATCTCACCGGCTCAGAGTTGACTCAGCCTTCCATCCTTCCGAGGTGGGTAAAATGAGGACCCGGATTGTTGGGGGCAATATGCTGACTCTCTGTAAACCGCTCAGAGAGGGCTGAAAGCCCTATGAAGCGGTATATAAGTCTACTGCTATTGTTATTGCTATTGCTGTCTTCCCGCGGACGCCAAGGAGCCACCGGTCTTGCCAAGGGCTCCCGACAAGATAAGAGAGAGAACCTTTTTTCAATGCGTGTGGCATTGAATTGCCCCTCGGCGCCTGCCCTTTTAACTTAAAGGGAATCGTCCGAGCGTGCCTGGGCGCGCGCGAGCGAGCGCGGGCGCGCGCCTGCGAGTCAAGAAGGGAGGGCATTTCAGCACAGAAAACGCTTCGAGGAAAGGGAGCCGAGGCAGTCGCGCTCCCCCCCCCACACCCCTCCGCCGAACCTTTCCTTACGGTCTCCACCCCCCCCCCACACACACACCCCACCTCCACGCCGTCCTCTCTCCCTCCAATAACCCCCCACCCCCCCACTCCCGCCTTCCAATGGGCTATTGGACGTGCCCAAACCCTGCACCTCCCGCGTCTCGTGTCGGTGTCGTCTCCTCGGTGGTGGAGCGTAGGAACGCGTTCCCAAGTAGGAGCAGCGGCGGCACCACCAGCAGCAGCAGCAGCGGTGGCAGCAAGGGAAGGAGCCGTGCCTCGGCTACGAAAGGCGGACCCAGGCGAGCGAGCGAAGCCAAGTGACAGCGCAGTCCGCGAAGGGACTCCGGCTTCCCCTATTCCGGAGCTTGCCGCGCCTGCCTCCGTTTCCTTCTCCGCCGGTTGTGCGCGCCGCTTGTGCGCGCCGTGTGCGGTGTGGCGCGGTGTCTGTTTGCAGCAACGGCCGCGGCGGCGGGAGCACAGCAGCCACCAACACGGCGTCGGGAAGGCTCCGGGGGAATGCGGCAGTAGCCTCGCCAAGCCTGGAAGAGCGAAGCTTTCCCCATCACCACCACCACCACCACCTCTCCCACCCCCCGATGTTCCCCTCGGGGGTCCTGGCTTTTACGCGCCGGCTTGGGATCCTGCGCCAAGGAGCCTGAGGGCGCCCCGGCCCAGCCTGGCTGTGGTTGAGTGAGGGGCTGAGAAGGTGCTCTGGTTCTTGTTGGACTGGGGGGTGGGAGGAAGTGGGTGGCGGCGGCGGCTGCTGCTGCTGCTTCGCCGCCGCTCCCGCTGCTGCTTTTTCAGCGTGGTTCCCTTTTAGCCACCCCGCGGAAAGAGCAGGCGCCATTGCCGGGAGGATCGAACCGAGGGGGCCGCAGCGCGCGCGCGCCCCTTCCCCTCTCTTCGGCGGAGGGCAGCGGGGGCCCCGGTCCTGCTCTCTCCCCCCCGCAGGATGCCTGCCTTGCCCTGGCGGCCGAGCGCGGCCATCCCTTCCGCCTGGCTTCTCCTCCTGCCGCTGTTCTCCCAGGCTTGGGCGCGGAGCAACTCTCGGGGACTGTCCCCCAACGCCGCTTCTTCCCCTACCACGACCCCCATCGCCATCATGGGCTTAATGCCGCTCAGCGACTCGGTGGAGAAGGGCAAGATCGGCCGGGGGGTCCTGCCGGCGATGCAATTGGCGATGGAGCAGATCCTCAACGAGTCGCTGCTCAACCCTTACTCTCTGGACCTGCGCTACTACGACACGGAGGTGAGCGAGGGGAAGGCAAGCTCGCTGGGTGGTCAGCAGCCGGGCGCCTTTCGGCATTGGATGGGGAGGGAAACGTCGCTGTCCTTGGTTCTGAAATCGGGCTGGGGCCGATGGGACGCCGGTCTGTGCTGGTGGGTCTTTGCCACTTGGCTTCTCCAAAGCCGCTTCGTAGGGCAGCAGTTGGCTTGGGTCCCGGAGACAAAATCCCGAGGCTTGTTAAGAGGGAAAGAGAAAGGAACCACGGAGAGGCTCCCAGTTGTTCCAAACGGATCTCCCCAGCGTGTTGTTAGGACCATCTGCTGCTGCAACGGCGCTCGGCCGCCAAGGGGAATATTGCGTGAAGCAGAAAAGTCATTGGGAAACGAACCCCGGTCGCTTTAGAGGGAGTCACTTCAGGTTTTGTTTGCACTCTTGCCTCCGGCTCTCCCCCCCTCCACGCGCGCGCGTTTAGTGACTGCAATTTAGCATTTACGGCTCCCCCCACCCCCCAAAACCGTATCTTTCTGGCCCAGCAGCATCGACTATAAACCTGCATCTTTAGCGAGATTGAGAAAGCGCCGCCCGTTATTTAAGCAACAGAGACGCGTCAGGGATTTGTGGTTGGTGAGCTTGGAGCAGGCGCTTGGGCCACCTGCAATAACGGGGGGTGAGCTGCAGGCTTTGGCGTACTTGGAGCGCCACTTGATGCTGTCTGTGAACTCCTGAAGGGCGAGAAGGGAAGCTAGTCGGATCTCTAGGGCTTTCAAGGCGGGAGGAAAGCGGGACCGACAGAGAGGGGGGACGGACGAGGGAGAAGGTTTGCCCATCTTTCCTAAAAGGCGTGTGCCAAAGTGTACAAGAGGAAGAGGAGGAGGAGGAGGAGAGAAGATGCTGGCTTTTCCGGCTTCTCAGAGCAATCGCATCCACTACCCTCCTTGGACGCGATGCCTTTTTGGCGGCATCCATCGTTCCTTGTCCTCCAGCCGCACAAATAAGGTGACGGCAGGTGCATTATTTCTAGCTCGGCACACAGGATGCAGAGAACACGGAGTGGGCCAGAAGGAAAGTAGCGAGACTTATGGGGGCAGCTGAAATATTTAGTCGTGAATTCTATTCGGCTCAAGACCCGAAAGAGTTAATCCTGCAGCTTTTCTCTTCGTAGTATGCCTGCCATGCATAATCTTCTTGTAAAATGCTGGTTTTTCACATCCGTGCCCTTAGAGAGTGGGAGAGAAAGCCGAGGGCTGCAGACCGTGCAGAATCCATAGTAGGCAGGTTCTTAGGTTATTCAGTGTTGTTGTGGGATTGACCAAATGAAGTGCGATCATTGGGTGGCTTCCCCCCCCCCCAACTGCAAACATAGGAGGCTGATTGTTTTCTGAGAACGTCTTTGCGGCAAATAAATGTTGATTCGATGTTGGGCCTTGCCTGAAGGGGGCAGCATTTTCTTATATAATGCTTGGGTTTGATGCTTTCTATCAAGATACCCCCCCCCCCTAAGAAGTTCCCGAGCAATTTCAAGGTTCTAACTCTTCTTGAGTGATACCAAATAAGCTTATCTTATTCTTATGGGTTGTTTATAAACATTATACATGTTGGAAGCTCGTTTTCTCTCCAGTTAACCATTAAAGGGAGAGTTACGCTCTTCAATTGCCATGACTTTTGAATAGGGAAAGGTGGTATATGGGTAATGATGAATTGGATAATGATGATTTGTAGGAATGGCCATGGTCCTTATTTTTTGTGTAGCATAGAACATTTGCCAGCAAATCATCTCCGTCCCCATTTGAACAAATGACTTGGAAAGGAAATTACACAGATTAAAAACGAGCTAGGCAGATGTTTAACATTTTTCTATTCATATCAAATTTGGAAAAAGCTTTACTGAAAAGCTTTGAACTGTGTATAATATCCATGTTCATCTGAAGTTCAAATAAACAGCTGTGAGATTTTCCTGAGGTTACATTCACAACACTATGTTTTTAATCTTCATTTGGAAAATGGGATTTTTAGCAAAGTGAGAGTAAAACCAATTCCTATGCATCACTTGATAACTTCAGTGTCAAATTACAGTCAGTATGCATGAATACATACAAGAGAGAACCCTGCAGATGGACCTTTTATTAACATCACATCAGATTATCTTCATTGTACACTGTAAGGTTTTTAGTATCATGTTTCACACACTCTCAACTATATGCTGAAATGCACAAATAAACTAGGATACGGATAATGATGATTTTAAACTAGCATAGGAAGAGCTATCATTGATCTTTGAACAGCTCCCTAGGGTTACATTTAATAATAATATTTTAAATATTAATCTTCCAGTTTTATCTATATGTAGTTATGTAAGACTAGTTAACATTGAAAGCAGCGAGACATAAAGACAACGTTTGCAGCTTTGGATGCAAATCCAAGAAAGGTTATATTGTGAACTGTCATTGTTTAATATTTTGGGGAAGAAATAACATAAAGCAAGAACTTCTGAATTGTTTCATACATTCCTGATTTTTTAAATAGTAAATTCATGTTATTGATAGGAAAGAAAATCAGAAATCATGTTATGCAGATATTCAAAAAAAGGAAGCATACATTTTCTGGTTAAACAGGTATTGAGTTGATAAATGTAGTTATTGAAAGCTCCATTCCCACATGAAATAATGCTCTATTTAAATCTAGTTGCGATATAGGAAATTGTGAACTATATTTAGCTTTGAAGAACACATAAATTTTAATCTTAGCTTATGGATATGGTGACACATTATGATTGATAGAGGGTTGGTCTTCATTCAGTTGGCTCTGACTTCAAACTAGTGACACCATGTCATCTTATGCGAGCTTTGTAGAGATTCTTACATAATTTTCTTCTTTATATTGATTTTGTTTCAAGGTGAGAATCCATTTAGATATAAACAGAAGGAAAAATGACATGATAGAAGAAATAACCTTTTGGTGTTTTGGACCACTTAGCATGAAGGAACGGTTACTTCTGAACTCTGTTTCTAACCTAATACTATTTGTGAGCTATTATCCATATATACAGTATGTTTGGTTACTTTAAATATAATGAATAAATAATTATTTAGGCTGGGTGCTTAATATTTAACTATCAATACTGCAAATCTATAGCTAGAAATATTCATAAACCGTATCATACGTTATACTTTATTTTTTTCTATCTTTTTTTGAGGGGGGGCATGGCATTCACAGAATCAGAAATTATTTCTTCAAGGAGAAAGGGCAGGGAGGAGAGAAAGAAATTGTATTCTATGCTGTGGGGTTCCTATAAACGAGACATTTCAAGGTTATTTTGTGCAGAAATGGCAGAGCTATAGGAATATGGAGCAGTTGTAAACACGAAAAGCACAAATGACCTGACCTTGGTGCTACTTTATTCCTATAAGCAAATTGGAATCTATAGCACACATCCTTTAGAACAGTGTTTCTCAACCTTGGCAACTTGAAGATGTCTGGACTTCAACTCCAGACATCTTCAAGTTGCTAAGGTTGAGAAACACTGCTTTAGAAGCAGTGTTTCTCAACCTCAGCAATTCTGGGAGCTGAAGTTCACACATCTTAAATGTTCACACATCTTAAATCTTAAATGCTAAGGTTGAAAAACTGCTTTAGACTTAAAAAAAAGAGATAATTCTACTTAGTTGTATTGTAATAATAATTTCTGTTCAAGAGAAGGCTGTTGGCAGCTTCAATGATCTTCTAGGAAGTTAATGTTTACATCTTTGGAATGTTCCTTGCAGTTTGCTCGCATCAAAATCATCCAGATAAGATTGTAGTTTCTAAAATGCTGAAACTAATGTTGGGAATGTTGGAATGTGTAGTACCAATGCATCAACCAGATGCTGGACTGTGGAAGATTGATCTAAAATATGACAGGAGGAAGTACAATAGATCTCGAGTTCTTTCCTCCCCGCTGTAAATGTTACCTTTCTAAGCTGTAACTAGATTCTCTAAGAAGTTTTGGGCCCAAAATGAGATTACTGATGCAGTTACTAGAACCTGGAAGTGAAAGGGATTTATGAAGCATCAGGCACAAGAGTGCAGAGCTATCAGTCCATTATAAGGTAGTTACCATTTCCACTGAGTTAAGAATATAGGAATGGGCTTAGTAATTGGATATTTTAGTAACATTATGGCCATCACATAGTTTTTTCCCCAAGGCAATATTATATTATCTCAACAATTATTTCAGCAGTGAAGTTAAATTTTGCCTCTGCAATGTAGGTGTTCTTCAGATGTGTGGATCAATAACTAGAATTCCCCAGTTAGTAAAGTCATTGTATAAATGTCCTGTATCAGACTGAAGGCATCCAGGCTGGGCAAGTCTGTGTCATTTCAGAGGTATAGTAGATAGAAATAAGCATAAGCAATATAGGTAGTGCTGGCAATTGCAGATTGGTGTTCAAGAAAATTGAGTGTTCAATCTATTTGTTGTCATTTACTGAGGGGGAAGATAAAAGGGGGAAAAAAGCTATTTCTCTCACCAGAAAATAGCAATAGCAATAGCAGTTAGACTTATATACCACTTCATAGGACTTCAGCCCTCTCTAAGTGGTTTACAGAGTCAGCATATTGCCCCCAACAACAATCCGGGTCCTTATTTTACCCACCTCGGAAGGATGGAAGGCTGAGTCAACCTTGAGCCGGTGAGATTTGAACAGCCGAACTGCAGAACTGCAGTCAGCTGAAGTGGCCGGCAGTGCTGCATTTAACCACTGCGCCACCTCGGCTCAATTCAATTTAAAGTAACTCAAAGGTTGCATTCCTACCTAAAGACTACTTACTATTATTTAATAATTTTGTGAAAAATTTGATTTGCCTAAACAGCACAGGATTGTTCTTGGAATCTTTTTTGTAGGAAATAAGATACAAGAGTATAAGATGTTCTAGCATTTTCTCTATTGTATTTAAATGGTAATATTTCAATTCATTAAAATTTTCAAATATTGATGTAATAGTTGTTTTTACGTATGAGACAGAGGTGGGTTCCTACCAGTTCACACCAGTTCGGTAGAACCGGCTCGTCAAATGTACCAAACCGGTTAGAAGAGGTTCCACCAGAAAGCAGCCCACACCTACAGAAGAGGTTCCAAAATTTTTTGAAACCCACCACTGATGCACACACACACACACACACACACACACACACACACACACACACACTCACACAGAGAGAGAAAGAGAAAGAAAGGAAGAAATAAATAAAGAAAAAAAGAAAAAAGAAAGAAAAAGTGGGAGAGATGAAAGATAAAAAGGAAAAAGGAACAGAGAGACAAAAAGAAGGAGAGAGAGAGAGAGAGAGAGAGAGAGAGAGAGAGAGAGAGTGAGAGAGAGAACACATGGCCGGCAAGCCACTCCCACCAGTTCACATGGCTGGCAAGCCACTCCCACAAAGGAGGCCACACCCACAGAGTAGGTTCGAATTTTTTTTGAATACATTTTATTTATTTCATTTTCATTTTCATTTTATACAATCACTTATATACTGTGCGTAAAAAAAAAAAAAAGAGAAAAAAAAACCCAACATGACACTTCATTCCCCCATACACCCTCTCTTCTCCCCCTCCAACTTTCATTTCACCCCTCCAGCATTCCCCTCTTCTACTTCCCCTCCCCCTCAGACATCTCCCCCTCCCTCCATCTCACCCTCCTTACATTCCCTCTCACTCCCTCTTTACTTCTCCCTCCTCTTTCCCTCTTCTCCTCGCTTTGGTGTATCCATACATTTCAGTTTGTTTTAAAAGAGAAAAAGAAAAAAAGAAAAAAGAAAAACGAGCCGCAGTATACAAGTGAATTCTTATTGTTCTAAGAATTGAAACTGTAATTCCACCCTCCACCCTCCCCCCTATAATCCCCCCTCCCTAACCCCCTTACGGCTTCGCAGGTCCCATACCCGGCATAATTCTTTAACAAGCATTTGAGTATAATAAGGCCAGCTAACTTTAAAATTAAAAAAATAAAATAAAAGTAAAGCCAAAGAAAAAAAAAAAAGAGAATAGTAAAAAATACAAAATAAAAAAACACACACACACACACAAAAAGAAAGGAGAAACAAGAAGGGTCAATAAACCCACTACATTAACACAGCTTCCCATTATCTGTAAATCTTAAACAATGTAGCTCATTCCAAATTTCGGTTATTTTACTACTTGCAGGGTTTCAAACTGTATTAGAGCCAGGTAAGTTGATCAATTAGGATTCCCCAACTAAAAGTCTCATTGCTTTGTCTATCTATTCAGACCTTTAATTTATCTCTTTTTTATCCGAATATCCAAACCTTTCTATAAAACCATTAAACTCAAGTACTTCTTTCATTTTTCATTTCCAACACCTCCCTTTCTATCCTTACCCACCTCCACATGTAAATTTTTTTACCTTCCACCCTGCCTTTATCCATATCCACATATATATTTTATCCGCATCCATTGCTCCTCCCATATTTACTCCACTTTCCTGAAGACTCTCCGACCAATCTTTCTTGACCTTATATTGAAATAGCAACTCAAACAAACATCAGCTTGCATTCTAGCCCCAGGTAGTCTAATTAAGCTTTCGCTACCCTTCCCTCTCCCACGCGCCTCCCAACTCCGTTCGTCCCAGACCACAACTCAAAAAGATCGCAATCTCCGCTCTCCTTGCCTAGGAAAATAATTCATGCGCAATTTGAGTTAGAGTTCAGACAAATCTTATATACAATATGTGTCCACAATCAGCAACGCTTCTTTCAGTCTCCATGTCTCATCATCGATATACAACTTTTCCATTTTATCCCAGACGGAAATCATAAAGCTTTAAGAACATCGCTAAGTCTTTATTCTTTAGTCTTCTGCCCTTCCGGAAGAGGAAAGCAACACCCTCCGCCTTGTAGCCACGTGTCTCGCTGTTTGTCTTCTCCTTCTCCTTGTCTCTCCCCAGGTCCGGATGAATCAGGAAGTCCCGCCTTCAGGGTCTCGTAGTAAAATTCTCGGGCTTCACAGACAGAATTAATGCGGTGTTTTTGGTTGCCAAATGTAACTGTAATACCAGCTGGGACTTCCCATTTGTATGGAATCTGAGAATTTCTGAGTTCTTCGGTTAAGAAAGCGTACTCTCTCCTTGATCTTAATATTTGAGATGGTAACTCTTTAAAAACAATCAAGTCCTGTCCATCAATTCTCAACCTCTTGCTGTAAAGCCTCTGTATTATCTCATTTCTGGATTCCCTTGTGGTAAAGTATATAATTATGTCCCTCGGAAGCTGTCGCTGTTTTGCTACCCACGAATTCTGGCGGTAAATTCTTTGAATCTGCCAATCAAAGTTAAATCCCGGACTTCCCACCAAGCGGCTGAAAGCCTCAAAGAAGATCTGTTTCAAATTCTCCTGTTGGTTTTCACGCAATCCTCTAACTCTTATGGCAAAGGCAGTCTTATTATAATTTATCATGACAAGTTGTTTTTGAGCATTTTCAATTTCCTGTTGTAACGTTTGAATTTTGGATATCAAATTAAGATTAGTTTCTTCCAAAAGTTCCAATTTGTCCTCCGTTTCAGCAATATAATCTGTCATGACTGTCATTACTCCGATCATATCCTTCTTTGCCTGAGCAATTTTAGCATCAAATTGATCATATAAATCCGATATCAGTTGATTAATTTCCTGTCTGAAATCATTAAGCGTTTTGAGAAGAAATTCTTGTGTTAACAAATCTCCCGTGGAGGGTGTAGGAGGCAAGGGTAGCGGCTTCATAGCAGTTTTTGGAGATATGTTATTAAGGAAGCGCTTCTGTTTAGATTTGGGAGCCATTCCAGAGTAATGGAGGGTAGGGCTGACTAAGTACGTCACATCAAACACAAAAGCTACGAGATCGCCATCTTGTGACGCAGCTAAAAAAGAAAGGGAGCCTTTTGCGAAATTGAAGCTGGTATTTTAGATAGTAATAGAAGAAATTCCTCAGGAATGGTCCCCGCCCGGATTGACTTTTAAATAGCTTAGCTTTGTCCTGGGGGGGGGGGCAATCTGCCTAGGGCTGCAAAAAAGGCAGCGCGGAAAACTGGCCGGAGTAAAGGCTCAGCTAATGTTGAACCTCTTCTCCATTCACAGCAAAAAAAGGCTATGAATTACAAAGAGATCCTAACGACTGACCTTCTCCCTGCCCCTTTCTGCCAGAAAGGGGAGATATCTATAGATCTTATAAGATATACGAACCAGAATCCTGACAGGAGCTTCATTGAGCTCCCGACGGCGGCAGGCTCCTCCCCCCGAAGCCGGTTCGAATTTTTTTTTGAAATCCACCTGTATGAGGCACCGGATTCATTTCAAGACTGGGAATTCTGTGACTTGTAGGAGAGCTTCAATAGATGGAGGGCCCACCTTGGACATAAGAATAGTGGTGATGTAGTGAGAATGCAATACTGCAGGCTAATTCTGCTCACTGCCGACTGCCAGCAATTCACGGTTGACTCAGCCTTCCCGTCTTTGGAGTTCAGTAAAATGAGGACCCAGATTGTTGGGGGCAATATGCTGACTCTGTAAATCACGTAGAGAGGGCTGTAAAGCACGATGAAGCGGTATATAAGTCTAAGTGACATTGCTATTTATACACTGACTAAGAGTAGACAACAGAAAAGCATTGCAAGTTATACTGAACTCTGGAAGTGAGATTCAAATTCTGGGTATCGAGGTTCAAATACATTTCTTAAAAAGATAAGTGGATGAAAGATGTTAACTATGCATAGGAAACCAGATGTAGTATCCTTTATCTAATAAGGAAATATTTACTTGGGATTATATCTATTTTGTTAATTTGGAATGCTAAAAGCTAACAAATTATATAGCCTTCTAAAATAAACTTTAGGGTTCAGTTGTATCATGGCAAACTGAAATTAAATATAACAATTTTTTTGTTTAGATTAGTATTCAATTTAATTCATGAATTAATACAATTCCATTCAAATTAAGCAATATATCTTTTTTAAATAAATAAAACAATAAATTTCTTATACTGAACTGTTTCGATGTGACAGTGAGAGGCTTTTGCAGAAAAATATCCACCTTATATTACTATCATTGTCTTTTATTTTTATTGACAAGGAATGTGACCACAACGTTTTTTGATCACTTCTGTATTGGCGTTATATTTTTTGCCAGTAACCAGCTGTTATCCAAAACATCCCACTACGTGCGTTCTGCTTATATTTTTTTTGTTCTTTTGATTCTGGATCAGTAATACAGTCTTATTTGTCCTGTATAGGGGATGAGGCATATGTTTTCCCTATGTATTGGGTGTTCATTTTGAGCAATTCTGGTATTGTTTACATATATTTTTATGAATCCCTACCAATTTCTATTCTGCATGGAATTGTTAATTATTGATTGTTGGGAGGGTAGCAAGTAGTTTAGGATGTGGGAATCAAATCTCCAATCTTGTATCATGCTCAGTGAGAAGTTCTGTGTGGTAACAAAAGAATTAAGAAGTTGGGGGGGGGGCAAGAGAATGTTATTTATTTATTTGTTCAATTATTACCTTTCCCTGTGAATTTGCCATCTGGAGTAACAGAGTTCCTTTCTTAACTCCTTGTCAGTGGATGAGAGCTTTGTGTGGGGTACAAACCAGTGGTGGGTTTCAAAAATTGTTCGAACCTACTCTGTGGGTGTGGCCTCCTTTGTGGGAGTGACTTGCCATCCATGTGACCGGATGGGAGTGGCTTGCTGCCCATGTGACCGGATATGAAGATGCCGACGACACTTGTCAGAACCACCTTAAATTACCTCACACACAGCACTGGCATGCATAAGAATATGATGTAAACTTGTTTTTTAAAAGGCATCTTTGGTTTGCGTTAAAACAACTTCAACACACGCAATGTTCTGATTGCACCACAAACGCAGTAGTCATCCTTACCTTTCACAGAGGCACTGAGTTTTACAAATATGAGCATGATAGTGTAGAATAATCATATCCAAGGACCAGGGGTGGGTTTCAAAAAATTTTGGAACCCCTTCTGTAGGTGTGGCCTGCTTTCCGGGTCCACTGGTGGAACCTCTTCTAACCGGTTCAGTAGATTTGACGAACCGGTTCTACCGAATAGGTGCGAACTGGTAGGAACCCACCTCTGGTACAAACCAGTGGTAGATTGCCAATTTTTTTACTACCAGTTTGGGCACGCTTGCGCAGAAGCGTCCGGGTGGGTGGGCAGAGCCTCCCATCACTCCTCCTACCAGTTTGCCCAATCTGGGCCGAACCAGGAGCCACCCATCTCTGGTACAAACCAAGTCAAATATAAAACAGATGAATAATCCAGAATTAAAACAAACCAGAATACATCAACTATTTTCAAACCAGCGAGATTTTTTATAAGAAAGAGGAACTGTCGCTTTATTGCCTATTGTAATGTGGTTCTGGGAGTTCAATAAATACAGGGACCTTTGAATTAGGACCAGTGATTTAGTGAACATTTGAAGTTGGGACAGGCATCCCCAAAAGGTAATTGCAACCCAGTTCTGAAGTTCTACTGGCTACTCCCTGTGGTACATACATGACTGCATTTTGGGAGTTTGACAACTGGCTCTCATTTATGGCTATTTGCATCTTCTTGTGATCAAATGACCATGATGTTTGACATTCTTGCTGAAAGGCAATGTTTACTTGGTTCCACCACAAAACCGCAGAGGACAAAATCGCGTTCGACGAAAGCGCGCATTTGACGTCATCACAGCGCGACGAAAACATCGCGCTGTGATCGAAAAATGTAAAAATAAAGCGAAAACCTTACCCTAACCCCCCCAAACCTAACCCTAAACCTAACCCTAAACCTAACCCTTAACCTAACCCTAAATCTAACCCTAAACGTAACCCTTAACCTAACGCTAAACCTAATGCTAACCCTTAACCTAACGCTAAACGTAACCCTAACGCTCTAACCCTAACCCTAACCCTTAACCTAACCCTAACCCTAACCCTAACCCTAACCCTAACCCTAACCCTAACCCTAACCCTAACCCTAACCCTAACCCTAACCCTAACCCTAACCCTAACCCTAACCCTAACCCTTACCTTTATGTGAATCGGCTTGCTTTAATTTTATTTTTATTTCAATTTTTATTTTTTTTCGTCGCGCTGTGATGACGTCAAATGCGCGCTTTCGTCGAGCAGGATTTTGTCCTCCGCGGTTTCGACGGGTCACGGTTTACTTCTGGTTTTCAATAAAAATGCTTCATAGCTTAATGGCCATGGTGTTTGCATAACAACTGCTCCTCAAAAGGTGGTAAAATTAGGTCTGTTATGCGATGATCTGCTTTATGATCATCATGACTTATGATTCCAATGGGCAGGTTACATTATGATTGTGAGGTTTGCCTGCAAAGTAGGGTAAATAGGATGTGACCTTGTGTTATATGCAAATCATGAAGTTATACTCTATTAATAAAGTCTGAATCCTGACCTAATAACTTGACAGTGTAGTTTATTGGCAAAAGAAGGAAGATTAAATCCTGAGACTGCAGTGTTTGTTCAGATTCAGATTTGTCCATTGCAGTTTGGGAAATAATAACACCTTGATATGCAAAAATCAGCAGGGGACATAGCATGCAAATGTATCAAACTTTATACTTGTGGGTGCACAGAAACATTGAAAATAGCCTTTTACTGTATCATAATTTCCACGAACAGACAGGTCTGTACTTTTAAAGAATTATTGTTCTGAAGTGTATAAATTTGTCATCCATGAGTGATGATTTCTACTCGCAAATGTCCAAAATGACAAATATTTAAAATAAGATATAGAAAAAAAGATTTGGCAGCATTTTGGCAACACTGAGAATTATTCTTGTGAGGAACTATTTCACAGGAGCTCTGATGCGAGCGGGTTCACTGTCCAAATTGGAAAATCCAGCCTTAGAGAGCAGTTTATATTTTAATAACAATTGGCTCTGAATTTAGAGGGACCCAGCACCAGTTCTAACTTCCTTAGAAGCAAGCCAGTTTCCTCTAGAGGGAGAGCTCCAAATGAAGAAAGGAAGTCAGAAATAAATTTGAATGAAAGTTCCTCATAATAACCTTAAAGGGCTGTTATCCAATGTTGGAGGAGGCAGCAAACTATGAGTACAAAGAAGTGCTCACCATACTTCCAAACTCAGTTCTGCATCAGCAATGAAGAAGAATAAAGATTCTGTCTCTATGAGAAATGGGGGGGGGGGGAATGAGAAAGGTGAAGTGGGAAGGCCTTTTTGGTGCCAACAAAGTGGGAACAGAAGACTTTCTGCTGTCGGCTTTCCAGTCACTGTGATGATGCCAAACGAACAGCATTTTCTATGCCAGTTCCCTTCCCCGTGGGAATGAAAGCAGGGAAATTGGCTCTTCAGCCAGAAAGAGGGGGTGTGTGTATGGGGAATCAGCGGGAAGTATTTTTTTTCCTGTAAACTATGATCTATCTATCTATCTATCTATCTATCTATCTATCTATCTATCTATCTATCCATCCATCCATCCATCCATCCATCCATCCATCTATCATCTATCATCTATCATCTATCATCTATCATCTATCATCTATCATCTATCATCTATCATCTATCATCTATCATCTATCATCTATCATCTATCATCTATCATCTATCATCTATCTATCTATCTATCTATCTATCTATCTATCTATCTATCTTCTATCTATCTATCATCGATCATATCTATCTATCTATCTATCTATCTATCTATCTATCTATCTATCTATCTATCATCGTCTGCCTGCCTGCCTGCCTGCCTGCCTACCTACCTACCTACCTACCTACCTACCTACCTACCTACCTACTTATCTATCTATCTATCTATCTATCTATCTATCTATCTATCTATCTATCTATCTATCTATCTATCTATCTATCTATCTATCTATCATCGTCTGCCTGCCTGCCTGCCTGCCTGCCTGCCTGCCTGCCTGCCTGCCTGCCTGCCTGCCTGCCTACCTACCTACCTACCTACCTACCTACCTACCTACCTACCTATCTATCTATCTTCTATCATCTATCTACAATCTCTCTCTCCTATCTATCTATCTATCTATCTATCTATCTATCTATCTATCTATCTATCTATCATCTATCTACAATCTCTCTCATCTATCTATCATCTATCTATCTATCTATCTATCTATCATCTATCTATCTATCTATCTATCTATCTATCTATCTATCTATCTATCATCTATCTATCTATCATCTATCTATCTATCTATCTATCTATCTATCTATCTATCTATCATCTATCTACAATCTCTCTCATCTATCTATCATCTATCTATCTATCTATCTATCTATCTATCATCTATCTATCTATCTATCTATCTATCTATCTATCTATCTATCTATCTATCTATCTATCTATCTATCTATCATCTATCTATCTATCTATCTATCTATCATCTATCTATCTATCTATCATCTATCTATCATCTACCTACCTACCTACCTACCTACCTACCTACCTACCTACCTACCTACCTACCTACCTACCTACCTACCTACCTATCTATCTATCTATCTATCTATCTATCTATCTATCTATCTATCTATCTATGGCTTTGCGGAAGAGCCTTTACTCCTGCGGTCAAAGACTGCAAATCAGCAGCCCTCAACCAGAGACCAAGCACATCTGTCAGTCTCAGATGTCCAGTAGGTGCAGACAGGTGCCTACCTCTAATTTTAGGTCGGTATATGTAACATACTGCCAGATAACATGATTTGGGTTGGAAAAATCTTGAAAACTCTCCTTTCCAGCTGTAGCAGGAAGATATGAGTTCAGAATGTCTTCTTAGTGGGTCAGGGGTAAATTGAACATGGTCTTCTCCATTCATGTCCCCAATGTTCCCCACAGTCCTTTGCTGAAGTATCTCCAATCCATGGTTAGCAACTCATACGGAAGACCCCTAAAAGTTATCTACTTAAAAAGAGAAGTTGGCCATTTTAATAATTTTTATGTGGCTAATGATTAGCTATACAGTGGTAAAGAATGACATTACCCCACACTCCTATATCTATACCTGGACATTTGGACCCATTTCTCACAGAAAACATCGGGAGCCACAAAACCCTTCCGGTGCCTGACTATTTCCTCAGCGGCTACAAAACTAGCATATGTAGCTGAATTAAATGTTCTGTTTCCTACTGAAACTTTTATTTCCCTTGGATTTATCCATGGTTGACCTATCGGCAGTTGAAAAGCTCAATAAATTGCATGCTGGCGGGTGTTACAAATTGGCAGTTGTGACGCATATTTTGAGTCAC
The DNA here is from genome assembly GCF_009769535.1 of Thamnophis elegans. NCBI lineage: Eukaryota > Metazoa > Chordata > Lepidosauria > Squamata > Natricidae > Thamnophis > Thamnophis elegans. Next base: position 78,628,041 of record NC_045546.1, on the reverse strand, counting down.
AGGGAGCCACAGCAGAGGGATGAAAGAGCCACATGCGGCTCCAGAGCTGCGGGTTACTAACTCCTGACCTGGACTATTTCATGTCACTCATTTCACATATCAGTTACTTTACAGAGGCAGTCTGCAATTCATGAAGGCTTGCAACATTCACGCAGAGAAAAAACTAATTAAAATTTTTCAATTAGGGTTTAGAACAAGGGTGTCAAACTCAATTTCATTAAGGGTCGCATCAGGGTTGTGTTTGACATTGGGGGGAGGGGCACGGCCAGCTCGACGTCACTCATATCTGGGGTGCCTGTGGTGGACCGAATGCTCTGCCAGTGAAAACGGGCTCCCGAGCTCTGTTTTCAGCTGCGACAGCCTCCTACAACCTTATGCCAGTGAAAGCAGAGCTCTGTTTTTGCTGGCAGAGACACTGCGGGCCAGTCCTTCACTGTTTCCAGGTCACCCCTGCAGGCCACATCTAAGCACCCTGTGGGCCAGATCCAGCCCTCGGGCCCTTTTGATACCCCTGGTTTAGAGGCATTGTCTTCTATGGTGATTTTGGCTCTTGAAAGTAAATGGACTATATCAGTGGTGGGTTTCAAAAATTGTTCGAACCTACTCTGTGGGTGTGGCCTCCTTTGTGGGAGTGGCTTGCCGTCCATGTGACCGGATGGGAGTGGCTTGCCGCCCATGTGACCGGATATGAAGATGCCGACAACACTTGTCCGAACCACCTTAAATTACCTCACACACAGCACTGGCCTGCATAAGAATATGATGTAAACTTGTTTTCTAAAAGGCATCTTTGGTTTGCGTTAAAACAACTTCAACACACGCAATGTTCTGATTGCACCACAAATGCAGTAGTCATCCTTATCTTTCACAGAGGCTCTGAGGTTTATAAATATGAGCATGATAGTGTAGAATAATCATATCCATGGACCAGTGGTGGGTTTCAAAAAAATTTGGAAGCTCTTCTGTAGGTGTGGCCTGCTTTCCGGGTCCACTGGTGGAACCTCTTCTAACCGGTTCGGTAGATTTGACAAACCGGTTCTACCGAATAGGTGCGAACTGGTAGGAACCCACCTCTGGACTATATGTATAGTACAAGAGGAAAAGGGGAAAAAACCAGTAATAGCTAGGAAAGATTCCAAATAACCTCTGGTATAGTTTCTGTAGGGAATGTCCTTAGAAGCAAAAACTATTTTACATCATTCTGAGACTAAAGCAATTTTCCTCACATGTACAGTCATGCCAAGTTGTTTTTGAGTTGTACTTCAACCCATCTGGAGGCCATCATATTGAAGGTCTGGTGTAAAAGGTACCGTAGGGTAGAATTGCATTTTATATTTCCTTATAACTTTTAAAAATTATTTTCTGCCTTAACTGGGAAGTAGTTGTGATTTCCCAGCTGGTTTTCTCGCACAACTGTTTTACAGGGCGAACATTGCTCTGCCTACAGTATAAAAAATAACAGCATACAAGGATTAGTAGGTTGCTGTAATTCTGTATCACAGAATCATAAATTTGTTGCTTGACTGCTTCTGATTCTTCTTGACTTAGCAGGAAATTTTGTCGATTATTAACTGCTTCTTTGAATTCTAACATGTTCCTGCTTGCCTAACCAGTTTGGTATCTTTTCCTTTCTTTTCATCTTTTTTAAAAACCTTCTCTCAGTTTCTATTAACTGTTGTTGATTTTCCAAAGTATTAGGGCCTATTGCAATGAATTTTGCCTTTATATTACATCTAAAATACTTCAGCTTTAGCTCCGTTGTTGGTATTTCTAGACAGCAACCTGATTTTATTTAATCTACCCTGCAGTCCAGGGTATTCTCACAATTTTCCCTAACAACACAAATAAGTAGTATTAATTTTTCTTTCTTAGGTTTTTTGCCTGATTCAGCTTTCACAGCTGGTTCATTCATGTCCATAACAATGCATACTTTACTGACAGTGTGATATCTCTGTACTTTAACTTTTTGTCAGTCCTATTCTTTCTTTCAAATAATAGGCATCTCTTATTTGCAGGGCCATGCAGTCAGGGGAGGCAGGGGAGGCAGAGCCTCACCACCGTCATCATGAAAAGAAAAGAAAATGTAAAAGGAAAAAGGCTGAGGTAATTGCTGCCAGAGTCACGGTGGATGACTCTGCTTAGTGCTTAACTGTGTAAAAAAGCCTCTAAAAAAGTGCCCTCTACAGGGGGCGGCAGGAGAATGAGGTACCTCATTTAGTCTGACTTTATGATCACTTGAGCAGAGCTAAGCAAGGGTTAAAAGCCGAAAAATTCCTTATGTAGATGAGGCACATCGTCCTCCTGCCTCCTGTAGAGGGTGTTTTTTTAGAGGCTTCTGGGAGCAACTAGCTCAGCCTGACCTCAGAGCTCTTGCCTTTTTCCTTTTACATTTTTTTCTTTTCATGATGGCAGGCAAGAGCAGAGTTGAAATCCTCTCTGAAACAGCTGGAAAAGGTGCATGTGTGGGGAGGGGGGAGGAATTCAGAAAGTTTGATTGCATGCAGAGCCACGTTGCCTTTTCACACACACACACACACACACACACACACACACACACACACACACACACACACCTGGATAAAAGTATATAAGCCCAGCTTCACTGATTACAAGTTTGAAAAGACAATGTGGCTCCACCTGCAATCAAAGGCTCGGATCGGAAGGCAGCAGGGGAATGGGGGGAGGGGTATGGCAGAGGAGCTGCTTTCAAGCCATTGGAAAATATATCCAATCCAACTTCTGTGTTTGTGTTTGAGAGCGAGTGAGTGAGAGAGGGATCCAACTTCTCTGTGTGCGTGTGTCTGTTTGAGAGAGGGGGGAGGGAGGGAGAGAGGGAGGAAGGAGGGGGAGGAGAAAAACAAATGCTGTTGCTTTAAATCGGAACTGAGCATGCCTGGCTGTGGAATTCTGGGAGTTGAAGTCCACAAGTCTAAAAAAAATTGAAACCCCTGTGTCAGTGCCTCACCAGCCATAAACCTCACCGCACTGCTTATTTGCCTGGCTAAAGTGAATACCCTAACCCTTACCTTAACCCTAATCGCGCTTCTGTCGGCCCTCTTTTGTCGGCGCGCCTTTGTGGACACGCTGTCGATGTCATGGTTTTATCACCATGGTTTTGTCAGCCCGTTGTTGTCAGGAAGCATTCTAACCACTGCACTGCCATGGCTCTTGGGTATGGGAATGGATAATCTCCCAGGTGAAAAAGTATTAGCTACAGATAGGGTTTTTTGCCTTCCCTGGGACAAAACTCTTCAACTTTAGTCTAGTTTCCCCTAAAACCAGAATTGCCACTCAGGTGGTTTTGGAGTGGCCCAGCTTTAACATCGAAATAATAAAGAATGAAGGAATCTTTTTATTTCAAGAAACACAATACAGGAAGAAGTAGGCTAGCTACAATAAGTTTACATGGCGCTGAGATCTATATACCAAGGCTAGTCCTCATTAGCCGGATCATATAAAGGAAGAGAGAAACAGAGAACAGAAGCAACAACTAAGGCAAAAGAAATGAACAAAAGTAGCAGTGAAAATAACCTGATACCATTGGCCTATTTTTCCCCCTGCCAATTTCACCAGCTCCAGTTTTCCTTGAGATTTCGAAAAGGGGGAACACTAAAAAACATTGTTAAAACATTTCTTAACATCTTTGTTTCCACTGAGGACTTTCAGTCAATGCTGGCTGCTGCAAAAAATAAAATAAAATATAAAAAAAAACAAGGTAAATGAAATAAAAACAAGCCCATTTTTTTCCCCTTGAATTCAATTTCTTCTTGCCTCTCAGTGGAAGAGGGCAGAATTGAGCATCACAGTCCACATGCCAACATGCTACTCACAACTAGTCAAGAGTTACCCCTGTACCACTAGCTCCAATACAGAGTCCTGCATCATTGTCAAGACTATCCAATCTCTTGAAGATGTGGGGCAAACTGAACCATCAGAGATAAGGACGGGGCCTCTCTTCTATTGCTCTGGAAAGCGCTTAAAATTTGGCTTTGGTCTCGGGGCCTAGAGCAGAGGTGGGTTCCTACCAGTTCGCACCTGTTCGGTAGAACCGGTTCGTCAAATCTACCGAACCGGTTAGAAGAGGTTCCACCAGTGGACCCGGAAAGCAGGCCACACCTACAGAAGAGGTTCCAAAATTTTTTGAAACCCACCACTGGTCCTTGGATATGATTATTCTACACTATCATGCTCCTATTTATAAAACTCAGGGCCTCTGTGAAAGGTAAGGATGACTACTGCGTTTGTGGTGCAATCAGAACATTGCGTGTGTTGAAGTTGTTTTAACGCAAACCAAAGATGCCTTTTAAAAAACAAGTTTACCTCATATTCTTATGCATGCCAGTGCTGTGTGTGAGGTAATTTAAGGTGGTTCTGACAAGTGTCGTCGGCATTTTCATATCCGGTCACATGGGCGGCAAGCCACTCGCATCCGGTCACATGGGCAGCAAGCCACTCCCATCCGGTCACATGGGTGGCAAGCCACTCCCACAAAGGAGGCCACACCCACAGAGTAGGTTTGAACAATTTTTGAAACCCACCACTGGCCTAGAGTTAATATATAGTTGAGGACCCTGTTTTGTTTCGGTTGGTGTGGCCTTTAAGATCGTTCCAGTCTCAGCTATTTGTGTGGTTTTATGTTTTATTTCTTTTGTATGGATTTGATGGTTCTGTCAGAATGCATTGGATTTGGGGGAGGGGGTTCTACAGCAAATTTGAATATATAAATAAAATCATATCTATCAACTCTCTACTATTCAGTCAGAACCTGCAATTTAAGATGTTCTTTTTGGTTGCCCTGAAGGTTCTAGGACAATAGGTCATAGCTTTCTCTATGCGATTATCCTTCAGGTAATTGAAGAGTGCTATTATATTTCCACTTCAGTCATCTTTTTTTTTTCTTCAAAACTAGGCATATACAATTCCCCAAATGTTCTTTATCAATTTTTTTAGTTCCTTGATGGTACTCACTGCCTCTCTTTTTATATCTGTTCCTGTGTGTTTGTATCCTTATTAAAATGTAGCTTATATTCGGTTGGAGAGAGGTGGGCAAACCAAAATGGACAATAGTAAAAATCTCTTCACTACTCTCCTGCTTCCATTTCGGTAAGGCTAATGGAGCCTTCTGTTAGATGGCTTGCTGAGCCTAAATCAAATGTGTGCCCAAATTTCAATACTACCTCGACAGTGCATACCTTTCAGAACTATGTGTCTTTGGGATGAATGTACCAGGCAGACTGGAATGATGCTTTGGATGCGTTTAACATGTAACTGGCATTTTCCCTTATCATTTAAAAAATTGTTCTGGAATAAATGTTAACTTGGAGGATGTTAAATCAAATTAAAAGTTTTTATAGGCCAAATTTCTATATAAACCAGAAAACATTTAATACCAGATTTTGAAAAGGTAGATTGCGCAGCTAGTTGCCTTCTAGCATAGAAACATTCATTTAGATCTTAATTATACTCAAAGTTACTTTACAGCAATCATAACACAGGTCTGCGACTAGAAATCTGTTTGATTATTTTCATCTAATTTCCATGTATTTTGGTGTGCTGAAAAAAAATAAAATATTGAAAAAATTCCTAGACGTCATGATTTGCCACAACATGCAAAATTGTCTTCAAATTTATCATTTTTTAAAAATTTCTGGTATTTTTTTATATTATGGGTTTTTAACCAAATTTAAAGTCCAAATTACTATTAATTAATTCACATAAGTGCATTTAAGATATAAAATGCCAAAAAACCCTTAAAGGGTTTGTCCAAGTGATGTAAAAAAATATAGCACTGTAAATCTGATGGTGAGCAATATATACATAAGCTAAGCAAGTTTTAAGTCTGTGCTTCTAATGGTAGAAGGGGTTAATCTTTCCTGAAGAATCCAGTGGGGGGGGGGGAGACACAGGGCAGATAGCAGCATCTCCGGTCAGTGCAGGGGGCGTGGCCAGCACTGTGGCATCTCATGTACAGACACAGAGCTGCTCTCTCCTGCATGCCACATTTGTGCACAAATCATCATCAGGTTCTTGGTTCTAGGCTGTTCACACTTTTTTAATCGCAATTCATGTTAGCTCGTCATTCTTCAACCGTTTTGTTATGGCTCCACCAAAGTGTATTAATTCACCAGACAGTTTCTGTTTCATCTGTGGTGAATATACAGTGTTGAAGCAACAGCAGAATATTACAGACTTTGTGAAAAAAGTATACTTTGCATACTTTGGACTAAAAATTGGAGATCAAGATAAAGTTTGGGCACCTCATAAAGTGTGCAAACGGTGTGTTGAGGACCTCCAAAACTGGTTCAAGGGTAAGAAAAAATCTTTCCGTTATGGGATTCCTATGGTATGGCGAGAGCAAAGGAACCATAGTGATGACTGTTACTTTTGTTCATGGGATGTGAAAGGGTTTAATTCCAAATGGAAGCATTCCATTTCATACGCCAATCTTCACTCAGCAATTCGTCCCATCCCCCATGGCACAGATATACCAGTACCCAAGCCCCTGCTACCTTGGAAGAGATACCTAGCTCCAATGGAGGTGAAGTCATACCTGAACCAGATGACGAATCAAGTTCTGACTTTGAAGATGATACAAGACCAAAATTGTTTTCTCAGGAGGAGATGAATGATTTGGTAAGAGACTTGAATGTTCCCAAAGATGCCACTGAGTTACTCAGATCAAGGCTGAAAAACAGGAATTTATTGTTGCCAGGAGTGTCATCTTCATGGTTCAGACATAGTGAAAAGGAGGTCATTCCTTACTTCGCCCAGGAAGACAAGTTGGTTTACTGCATCGATGTCGAAGGTCTGATGGGTCAATTTAAAATCCAATATGATTCAGAGCAATGGCATCTTTTTATAGATTCTTCAAAAAGAAGTCTCAAAGCAATTTTACTCCACAACGGTTTTTATGCTTCCATACCTGTAGGTCATTCCGTACACTTGAAGGAAACCTACAAGAACTTGGAATTGATTCTTCGTAAACTTAAATATGAAGACCATGGTTGGCAAGTGTGTGGGGACTTGAAGGTCTTGTGCATGCTGCTCGGGCAACAAGCTGGGTATAGGAAATACCCTTGTTTTCTGCGTCTATGGGACATTTGAGACCAACAAAATCACTCAACCAAGAAGAGTTGGCAGCCGAGGGTGCTAACAGTCGGTGAAAAAAATGTCATCCAAGAAACTTTTGTACCTTCCCATAAAGTTCTTCTACCACCTCTCCACATAAAATTGGGATTGATGAAGCAATTCGTAAAATCACTTCCAAGAGATGGAGAATGCTTCAAATACTTGGTCACCAGGTTTCCATGTCTGTCGGAGGCAAAATTGAACGAAGGTGTGTTCGTCAGACCAGACATTAGAAGGCTTATAATTGATCAAGAGTTTGTCAATACCATGATGGATCCTCAAAAAGAAGGATGGATTGCATTTAAAGAAGTCGTACAGAAATTTTTAGGCAATAACAAAGATCCTCACTACAAAAAGATCTTTGGAAGAATGCTGAAAGCATTTCAAGCTTTAGGTTGCCTGATGAGTTTGAAAGTGCATTTCCTCCAGTCCCACCTTGACTACTTTCCTGAAAATTTGGGAGCTGTGAGTGAGGAACAAGGTGAACGATTCCACCAAGACATTAAAGAGATGGAAAGAAGATACCAGGGAAAATGGAGCATTACAATGATGGCAAATTACTGTTGAATGCTTCAGAGAAACATTCTAGATGCTACTCACAAGCATAAATGCACCAAGAGGAGCCTCACAAGGAAGAAGAATCGAGTTTAGTGTGTGTAGGTGAGCTCATTTCAGTTCAAAAAAGGATTTTCATGAAAATATTGTAATACAACTTTAATTTTATAAGTCTATTTCCATTTATTTTGAGGTATTGCCTTATTTAACATAGTTACCTAAAGTGTCAGGAAACGTGATGTCCTATGACAAAATGGAGATCATTTTCGGATTCAGCGCACCCAAAAACATAAAAGATTACGTGGAATAACCAAAACAGCTCTTGATTATTTTTTTTTGCAGACCTGTGAATTGAACAACATTGTGCTACCATGTTTAATGTTTCCAAGGACTTATTGGTAATAAGAAAAACACATTCCCTTCCATAGAACAGCTCGAATAATTTACAAGGAAAGGTGCTATTGATTCAGAGCACTGTGAATGGTACAATCGATACCTCAGCAAAATATGGGCTATTGGTTCAGTGATACCCTCCATGCAAGACAGATTCTATCCCTGAAGGGAAGTTATTTTGCTTCCAGACTTAACAATTTTTATTCATCTATTAAATTTCATTTATTAAATTTATAGGCCGCCCAATCCCGGAAGACTCCGGGCGGCTTACAATGAAAGAAGAAAAAAAAAGACAAACAAAGTAAGTAAAAAATAGTTTAAAATACACAACACATATACGTTTTAATCGGAGCTGGACCTTAACACTAAGGTCAACAGCCTCAGGCCTGCCGGAACAGCCAGGTTTTAACGGCTTTCCTGAAGGCCATGAGAGTGGGTAAGGTCCGGACCTCTGGGGGTAGCTGATTCCACAGGGTCGGAGCAGCCACAGAGAAGGCTCTCCTCCGGGGACCCGCCAGCCGACACTGACCGGCTGACAGTATCTGAAGGAGGCCCACCTTGTGGGATCTTATCGGCCGTTGGGAGGTGTATGGCAGTAGGCGGTCTCGCATGAGCATTTTGTGTAAGAATTTGAAGGGTAATGATGTAAATTTGGAGGCAAAGTACACATTACGGTTTGTTATATTAATAAGCTACCCCACATTTATACCAATGCTCTCAAAGACCTCAGAAAATTTCACATTCTCCATTACAGATCTCAAAGTAGCCATTTCAGGGGGAGGGGGGATTTCACAGCAAAAATGAGCAAGCAACTGTTAAACAAATGTACATCAAATGGTTTCAGGCCATTCCATTCAGATAGTCTCAGCTACGCAGTGGGTTTTTTAACACATTATAAGTGTTAATTAATCAGGCATTTGAAATCTGACGTACATAACAACCTGAATCTACATAACTACTCTGCCCACCCTTGTCTTTGTCAGATTAGGCCTCCTCCAAATTCCATCCGCCGGCCAGTGTCGACTGGCGACTACCCGGAGGAGAGCCTTCTCTGTGGCTGCTCCGACCCTTTGGAACGAACTCCCCGTGGAGATTCGAACCCTCACCACCCTCCAGGCCTTCCGCAAAGCCCTTAAAACCTGGCTGTTCCGACAGGCCTGGGGCTAAAGAGCTGTTGCCCCCGTCTCGAATGGTATGACTGTTGTGTGTTTTTAAATTATGTATTGTCATGTTTGTTTTTTATTTTTTGTCTGTACCCCCCCCCCCCTTCCCAGATTTGATTTGTCAGCCGCCCTGAGTCCCCTTTGGGGGAAAAGGGCGGCATATAAATATAATAAATGAAATGAAACTTATCTCAGCTGTGTTTAAATCCAGCTATAGCCATTCATGCCTCTGATGAAGTAAAAGCTTCTGCTCTTTAGTAAAATTGGTTTGCCTGAAAAGGTGCTACCAGATTCCTCCTGTTTTGCCTATCGTAGACTAACACAGCTCTCCTCCTACAGCATTTATTTATTTAGTTAGTTACTGAATGAGCCAAGGTGGCGCAGTGGTTAAATGCAGCACTCTAGGCTACTTCAGCTGACGGCAGTTCTGCAGTTCAGCGGTTCAAATCTCACCGGCTCAGGGTTGACTCAGCCTTCCATCCTTCCGAGGTGGGTAAAATGAGGACCCGGATTGTTGTTGGGGGCGATATGCTGACTCTGTAAACCGCTTAGAGAGGGCGGAAAGCCCTATGAAGCGGTATATAAGTCTAACTGCTATTGCTATTGCTATTGCTACAATAATTATTATTCAACAATAATAATTCCTCCCTCTTTGATTTGTATAGAAAAACGTAAACATTTTTAGAATTTTTTTAAAATTTGTGATCTTGAATCTTTCCACAGGGTTAGGATTGTATGGGACTTCTTTGTCTCTGCAGTATATTTTAGGGTATAACATTTGATTTATGAATGGTACTGTTTTTCCCCCCACTCGGGCTCCTTGTCACTTTGTATGAGCCCATCCACCATTAAAACATGCTCTAAACCTTCTGGCTTCACTTGCAGGAAAACACAACTGCCTTACCAAAGCACTGCAGTTTAAAAGCTATTCCTTTATAATAATAATATTTTTCCTTACATATTAGTTAGTTTTGTCTCTCAAGGTTATTCATGGTATCTGTCATTTAATAGTTTTACCAGAGAAGCTTTCTGTTCCCCAGGATTTGCCTGTTGAAAAGGAGACATAACCTGCATTAGAATTATTGGCAATTTCTTCTTGCTTCTCAATATATTTGCATAGTAGGAAATAGCTACTCTTTTTCAATTTCTTATGGCAGTGATTGACCTTTTATTTGTGAAATGCAAGTACAGAAGTAATTAAATAACCATGCAAGATCAGAAAATACCGCTGAAACATAATTGTGCCATAGAACAGTGCTGCAGCATGCACTCCAGTTCAGTGATTGCAATTTCTTTGGGAATGTTTATTGGTTTTTTTAAGCTTAATTAACAAATGTCAAGCACTTGCACATCAGAATTCTTATTTGATTACAAAACATTATAGCAAAAAGCAATTAATGCTGATTCTGAGTACTGAAAACAGTGATGTTATATTAAATTCATTTTGGAATTGAGACGTCTTTATTTTGTTGAATGTGTGAGAGCCAACCAAGCCATAGAGTTCAATGGATGATACAGGTGTTTCTAAATTGGCTTTTCCCCCGAAAGGAAATTTGACTCTCTGTCTTAACCATTTAAGGAGATAGTGTTTGATCACTAGATTTAAAAAATCTAATAATAGGGAAAATTTTGTGAACATTATGAAGAAAAGGCACTAAAGTTTTCTGTTTCTGAATAATTTGAGATTCATTCAATGACTCTCCTTGCAGATTTACAACTGGCAGAAGGACGTTCTTCAGTATTCCTGATTAATATTGGTCAGAAATAGGATTAAGATTTATCAAAATATTATAAAGCTAAGTGAATTTCTCCTTAGATCCGTTTTTTAAGAAAAGTAGACATAGCCTTGGCTGAAAAAATAATTCAGCTTCACAGATTCTTGAGCAGCTTTTTTGACGTTTGGGTCAATTGTTAGATCCATCAAAAGTATAATTCCCAACAAATTGCCTCAATCTAGACAAGTATTTTTTGTTAGAAATATTGAATATGCATTGTGAAAAGGTTATGCCTCTTCTTAAGAATACAAACATATTTACATATACATATACTTTATTATTTGATTTAAAACTTGTGTTGATCAATGTATATTTAAATAAAATAGTAAAAAATTCATGAGTAAACATTTTTACTATGCATACATCAATAATAACAAAAGCAAACAAATACATTTTTTTAACACAGCAGAAATATTTAATTGGGTGGGGCTTTGTGGAATATGTCCTCAGTGTATTTACAGAATGAATCTTCAATTTACACTTCGTTGGGTTCACTGCTGATACCCAGAAGTGAGAAATTTGCTTGCTGTACATAGTGTGAATTGGCCCAAACATAGTAAAAATTCTCATTATTTTAATCTTTGCATGTAGACTCATAGGGAAAAAGGTATAAGATAAGCATACTTTCCAATGTCTGTCTGTCTGTCCATCTATTCATCTATCTATCTATCCATCCATCCATCCTGAAGGACTCCTCACTTCTTAACTATGACTGTCCACAACTACCCATAAGATTCTCACTCCTGGGAAGGCTAGCATTATAGTTCTCAAGTGAAGCAGTCATGCAACATCTCACAACCATTATTTTGCTCAATGACAAAGATCCTGGTTCCAGTTGTAGTGATAAGCCCTACATGGTATCGGACCTGGGTACTTGAGAGACCGCCTCCTGCCAATTACCTCCCAAAGACCTATTAGATCCCACAGACTAGGCCTCCTCCGAATTCCATCCGCCGGCCAATGTCAACTGTCGACTACTTGGAGGAGAGCCTTCTCTGTGGCTGCTCCAGCCCTCTGGAATGACCTCCCTGTGGAGATTCGGATCTTCACCACCCTTCAGGCTTTCCGCAAAGCCGTTAAGACCTGGCTGTTCCGGCAGGCCTGGGGCTGATGAGTTCCCATCCCCACTCGAATTGTTGTGACTGTTGTGAGTTTTTAAACTGTTCTTTGTAATTTGTTTCTCGTCGTGTTTGTTCTTGTATTGTTTCCCTTCCCCTTGGTTTGTTAGCCGCCCTGAGTCCCTTTGGGAATAGGGCGGCATACAAGTTTAATAAACCTAACCTAACCTAACCTAAGTTGAGGACTACTTATCTATCAATTTTGTATTTTCAAATTTGCAAGATTCTGTTAATGTGGTTGTATATTAAAGTAGAATTCGTTCATCTAGTCATAGTACCTATCTGGTTTTCCTGGAAAGGTTGACATAAATCTTGCACATAAGATACCTTATTGGGGTTTTCCAAAATTTTCTGGAAAACAGGAAACAAAAGTATTGGTAATATTGAATAAGCTTTCCTCCTAAAGTCAGAAATAGAAATTCTGCATCTTCTGTAATAATAACACTTTGGTGATCAATATATAGAACCCTCTGAGCTTAAGGATACATAATATTTCAGGAGTTCTCCAGTCGGCGCTGTTGACACTGCTATTTTATTTTTCAGTTCTGTGCACATGATAAAGACAGGCACAGATTCAGCAGGCCAAGAAGAGATAGGCATCAGGTATGACCAACAAACCTCACAAGTCTCCCTCATTTGCAAATAACATTTGAGTTGCTGCATAACCTTCCCTTCTTCCTGTGCCCTTGCCAGAGGGTATTTGGGGTTTTTAGATTGAAGCACATTTGGGGTGGGTTTTTTTTAACCAGTTGTTGTGCTGTTGGTTTACCAGTTCTGGCTATATATCCTACAGTAAACAACAGAGTGTAGAATGCAACTCCATGTCTATAGGTCATGCAATAGGGAGACCTAGTTGGTTTGCGGTCCTTGATACATACATATCAGTGGTGGGTTTCAAAAATTGTTCGAACCTACTCTGTGGGTATGGCCTCCTTTGTGGGAGTGGCTTGCTGCCCATGTGACCGGATGGGAGTGGCTTGCCGCCCATGTGACAGGATATGAAGATGCCGACGACACTTGTCAGAACCACCTTAAATTACCTCACACACAGCACTGGCATGCATAAGAATATGATGTAAACTTGTTTTTTAAAAGGCATCTTTGGTTTGCGTTAAAACAACTTCAACACACACAATGTTCTGATTGCACCACAAACGCAGTAGTCATCCTTACCTTTCACAGAGGCGCTGAGTTTTATAAATAGGAGCATGATAGTGTAGAATAACCATATCCAAGGACCAGTGGTGGGTTTCAAAAAAAATTGGAACCTCTTCTGTAGGTGTGGCCTGCTTTCCGGGTCCACTGGTGGAACCTCTTCTAACCGGTTCGGTAGATTTGACGAACCGGTTCTACTGAATAGGTGCAAACTGGTAGGAACCCACCTCTGATACATACATACATACATACATACATACATACATACATACACACACACACACACACACACACACACACACACACACAATCTCCTTGCTTGTTTTATTTATATTATTGCCTGTCACTTTATATGCCACCTCAACTCTTCGATTAAAAAAAGGTGACTCAATACCTTGTGATGAAATTTCATGATTGAAATTTCAGAGATAATAAAACTTGATATTTACAAACATCTTAACTACATACATTTTACATGTCGTTATAAGTTCTGTGATGTACACAATAGCATATATCCTTCAGCTAAAGAGTAAATTGACCCTAAAAATTGGAATTAACACCAAAATGCATTGAATTGTATGAGGAAAACCATGTTAGTCTATGATAGCAAAAAATCAGAAGAAACTCTGGTAGCATCTGTTCTGACTACTGTAACACACGTTTCATTAAAAGGGATAAGATTTCGTGAATTGCTGGTCACCTTGATGGAAGCAGTTAAGCTGTTATGTGGATCGTACAATAGTTTTAGGGAAGATGTGTGTGTTGCAAAATATGCATAATTAGTTCAGCATCCTTAAATGCATTCAAGCTTGTCAGTTCTTATGAAGAGTAGTGTCTTTAGGCATTAACATGTTAAAGAGACAGCATCCGTCATTTTAATATGTTTTTCTGGCATATTATTTTATTCACAATGTATAAGTCTTAAAAAGCGAAAAAGTTGAGGTCTATCTCATATATTAGTTTCACCTTTTAAGTTGCATTACTGAAATAAATGAACTTTTGCACGATATTCTAATTTTTCGAGTTTCACCTGTATATGCTGTTTACTAGCTTACTATTAAATAACCATTGAAGAACCCAATAACTCTATTGGAATGAACCAAAATTATATTAAGTAGTGTTTGTGCATCGTATTTGATTCAACTAAGACTTGCTTGAAGATGCTAATTTCTTTTTCAGCACGATGAAGATATTTGTATTACTGTGGAGGCATTTTAGAAATTCACAAATAACATTTTAGATGAGAACCAAGGGAGGAACTAAAGGGCCAAAGAGGAATAGAGATGAGGATTGATGACAACAATTAATATGACTGCATCAATCTTTAGCCATGGAAACTCACCGGGTAATTTTGGGTCAGTCATACTCTCTCAGCCCCAAAACTCACAAGGTTGATACACAATGATGAAATTAAGAAAGAATATAATGTTCATTACTTTGAGTTGCAAGAGGAAAAAGAAAAGCAGTTCTCTATAATCTCTTTATAGTTACCCTCTCTTGCTTTTAGTGTTTATTAAAAAGTTGTATATTCATATCCTGTTTAATAAGCCTTATATTTTCCTTGCCCCGTGTTAATTATGACAGGTGTTCCTGGTGATTTGAATTTCTGTAGTTTTTCTGTGTGGTGGACATGTGTTAATGATGCTATTTGATTTGTGTGTGTGCAGTGGTTTATTAACCATTAAGCAGATGAAGCATGTGCTTAGGGCACCAGGCCCAAAGGGGGCACCACAAAATTGAGAAAGAAAAAAAACAATGAAGATTTGTAAATATGTACAAAGGCAGGGCACCAATATTTGTCAGTTCTCTCTCTCTCTCTCTCTCTCTCTCTCTCTCTCTCTCTCTCTCTCTCTCTCTCTCTCTCTCTCTCTCTCTCTCCCTCCCTCCCTCCCTCCCTCTCCCTCCCTCCCTCCCTCCCTCCCTCCCCCCCCTCTCTCTCTCTCTCTCTGTGTGTGTGCATATACATATATCAATATAGAATAGGCACAATTTGGCAAGGAAAAAGATATAAGACAGAGAATATAGAAGAGCGCAGGAATTCTATGGAAAATACTGCACATGGGAAGAAGAACAAGGAAGTAAAGAACTCAAATATTGTAAATGAAATACGATACACTCAAATGCTGGAGAAAGAATTAAAACTATTTTTTAGAATAAATAAAAAAGAAGACACCTCAATTCAAAATCTCTGGGACACTATGAAAGCATACACAAGAGGCCTCACGATTGCCTATATTGCGAGAAAAAAACTAGAAAACAAAAAGAGCAACAAGAATGTATGCAAAAAGAACTTATGGAAGCCGAAGCTGAACTACAGAAAGACCCAAAGAATAAAATTTAAAAAAGAAAAAAGAGAGATGATAAAACATGAGATCAACTTAATAACTCAAAAGGAATTAGCACAGAAAATTAAAGTGGTCAGACAAAATTACTTTGAACAAGCCAACAAACTTGGACAATGGCTGACATACAGATTGAAGAATGAAAGAGGAAAAAAAGATGATATACCAATTAAAAGATGATGAGGGAAGAATTCAAAACAAAGTGGAAGAAAAGAATCATATTATTCATAAATACTTCGAAAAACTATACGCGCAAGATAGTATGGAGGAAATCAAGATAAAACGTTATTTAAACACAGAAAAGATAACACCAATTTCAAAAGAACAAAGGGAGGCGATAAACAGGCCAATAACATTAGCCAAAGTGGAATTAGTCTTGAAGAACCAGAAAAATAATAAAACCCCAGGACCATACAGAATACCAGTGGAGCTATACAAATATAATAAAATAATATCGGAAGAACTAGGAGTGGAAATGTTTAATGAAGTTTTAGGAAAAGCCAAGATGCCCGAATCATGGACGGAAACAATAATATCGCTAATCCCGAAAGAAGAAACCAATCTACAAGAAATCCAAAACTACAGACCAATTTCATTACTAAATTCTTATTATAAAATATTTGCAGCAATTATGGCAGGAAGAATTAAACAGGTTTTAAATGAACAAATACACCCGGACCAAAACGGATTTTTACCTCACAGACACATTAAAAATAATACGAGTCATTCTAGACATAATATGATATTACGAGGTGCATCCAGAAAAACAAATGGTACTGGTTTTCCTTGATGTACAAAAAGCATTCGACAACGTAATTTGGAAACTTATAATAACATTATTAGACGGGATGAAATTCAGAGGAAAATTTACAAAAATGATAGAAAAACTTTATAGCAGTCAGATAGCCAAAGTTCTGATGAACGGAGAACTAACAGAGAAGACAGAAATAAAAAAGGGAGTCAGACAGGGATGCCCCCTGTCTCCTTTGCTGTTTATATTAACCCTGGAAATATTATTAAATGAAATTAGGAAGGTCCAGGGAATAAAAGGTTTGAGACTCAAAAATGAAGAATATAAGGCCCAAGCCTTTGCCGATGACTTAGTATTTGTTCTAGAGGATCCATTAGAATCCAGTCTGAAATTAATTAAAAAATTAGAAGAATATGGCGGTGGCAGGATTAAAAATCAATACAGGCAAAACAAAAATGATAACCAAGAATATGACAAAAAAGCAAGAAGAGGAACTGGAATTAGCAACTAGAATGCAAATAACTAAGAAAGTGAAATACTTGGGGATCTGGGTGTCGGCAAAATGTTCCACAATTAAGGACGATAGTTATAATAAACTAGTGACACAAATAAAGAAAGATTTAGAAAGCTGGAAAAATATTCAGCTATCACTAATGGGACGTATAGCCACAGTCAAAATGAATATTCTACCAAGAATCTTATTCTTGTTGCAAGCTGCACCTATTAACCTGGGTAAAACTTTCTTTCAAGAATGAAACAAAATAATCGCTAGGTTCATTTGGCAAACATGAAAAGTGAGGATTAAACTAAAGTCAATGCAAGATAGCAAGGAAAGGGGAGGCTTAGCATTACCAAATTGGGAATTATACACATTAGCAGTAACAATAATATGGGTGAAAGATTGGATAGAGCTAAAGGATAAAAGAATTTTGACCTTAGAAGGCTATGATTTGCAAGCAGGTTGGCATACATTCCTATGGGATGATAAAAATAAACACACAAATACTTTCAAAAACATTTATTTAGAAGAGCATTATTGCAAAACTGGCTCAAAATAAAAAAACCCTACTATGTGAAAATCCCAAATTGGCTATCACCGACAGAAAGGGCGATCCATCCAAATTTTATAGATATGAATAAAATGCTAAGTTACAGAGACATAATTGACGGACAGGGAAATTTAAAAACAATTGAAGAATTGGCAGAACAAAACATGAAAGTTGACTGGCTAACCTACTTGCAAATCAAAACTAAACACAATAATGACACTAAAATATATGACATCGAAACAGAACCACACGAATTGGATAAAATAATTCACAGCTCAAATAGAAAGATGATAGGGAGAATATATAAATTTCTCCTGAAGCATAAAATGGAAGAGGAAATTGTGAAAGAACAAATGATAAAATGGGCAGAGAACTTCGGCTATAATATTGAATTGGATAAATGGGAAAAAATTTGGGGAACAAACTTAAAAATGACATTATCAGTTGCGTACAAGGAAAATCAGTACAAAATGTTTTACAGATGGCACTTGGCACCAACAAGGTTAGCTAAAATCTCAATAAATACCTCCCCAAAATGGTGGACATGTGAATCAATACATGGAACATACTACCACTTATGGTGGACCTGTGAAGAGGCTAAACATTTTTGGAAAAGGATAAAAAAGTGGCTTGAGGTAATAACAGGTGTTAGAATGGAAACCTGAAGTTTTTTTTATTAGGAATAATGACTGCGAAATATAAAAAAGAAATTCAGTATTTAATATTAAATATAATTACGGCGGCGAGGATTGCGTTTGCCCAGAAATGGAAAAACAAATTAATTCCAAGCAAAGATGAAATAATAAGAAAGGTTATGGACTGTGCTGAAATGGACAAATTAACAAAAGAAATCCAGGGAAAAGAAGAATCAGAATTCTACCAGATATGGGATAAATGGTATAGGTGGATGGAGGAAAGAAACAGGAATCAATGAAGGAAGACAACAAAGGCCAAAAATAGTAGTTAAGGAGAATTAACACATATATATGTATCCAAGTGGTTTAAATTTACTAGAGGTAATCAGCCAATATAGCAGACAGATGAGTAAGATAAGAGAGTTAAGAATGGTGAAATGCAAATGAAATATAATAGAAAGGGAAACAATATAAGGTGAGCAATATCGATTGGCAATTGCTATTAGAAAGAACAGGAAGCTCCTGTTCGTATTGTATTGTGTAAATGTGGTGTACGCAGGGCCGGATTTAGATGAAAAGAGGCCCTAGGCTATTCCACTTATGAGGCTCTTTCACCTCCCATTTTTAAGTTTGTAAATTACATGAGAGACAATAAAATACATCATTACTGTGATATATATCAATATATATCAATATATATAGCTGGCCTCCCGACGGAGGGCGGTTCTGCTCTGCGGCAAAGGCAGCGAGGCCAGCCGCCTCCCCTGTTGCGCTCAGCTGCCCGGCTCGGCCCACTCGCCCTCACCTGCCTGGCCGCTGGTGGGCTCCACGTCGATGGGGCGGCTACTGGGAGCGGCCGCGCCTCTCGCCCAACCGCCGGTGCTGGGAACGTGGGCGGGCTCCCCAACTGCCGTGGCGCTGGAATGATCTTAACCAATACATTTTTATGTTTGTTTATTACTCATATGCGTAGAATTTCTCCTTATTTTCGGTTCAGTGTTTTAGTGTTCACTGTTTTTAGAATAGTATAATTTTAATTTTGCTAACAATTTGAATGTAGGCCCCTCTTGATCTTGAGGCCCTAGGCTGAAGCCTAGTTAGCCTATAGGAAAATCCGGCCCTGGGTGTACGTTTAAGTTTTGTGTGTGTGTGTGTGTATTTTACATGTTTGTAAATAATAATAAAAAAAAGAATAGGCACAATCCTACCCATTTAGTCAGAAATAAAACTTATTGAATTTAGGGTGTGCCAGTCCCAGAACTGAAATTTTGGTTACATCTTGTCTTCCTTCCTTTAAACTTTCAAGTTATGATAATAAAAGTTTACTCTTAAGAATCCAGATAACAACACATTCGGTTACCTCATTTTACCCAATCTCTTTCCCAGCTCGGGGTATGGATTCGGTCTCGGTTCTTTTGTTTAGTGAAGTAAAAATACATGCATTTATTTTTACAATGATGGAAATTATAACTTGGAATCTCCTTTAAAAAATGGGGACAGATTTTCTGTTCTTTTCCTGGGGAAGGTGGGGCGGTATCCAGTTGTATTCAGCAGAGTATTTCTTAGGTTAAACTACCAAATTTATTTATTTATTTATTTGTCTTGTATGCCGCCCACTCCCGAAGGACTCCGGGCGGCTCACAATAGACAAGGGAAGGGGGATAAATAGACAAAGACAACACTTTAAAAAAGAACGCAACATTCACAGTTTCCGTGGGGCTGGATGTTTCACAAGCCCCCCGGCCTGCTGGAGCAGCCAGGACTTGGTGGCCGGGAGGGTAGTAAGGGTCCGGAACTCCACCGGGAGGTCATTCCAGAGGGCTGGAGCTGCAATAGAAAAGGCTCTCCCCCGGGGAGTCGCCAGCCGACATTGGCTGGCGGATGGAATCCGGAGGAGACCTAACCTGTGAGATCTGATCGGTCTAAGGGAGGTAATCGGCAGGAGGCAGTCTCTCAGGTTTGGACTATAAAATCTAGATGGTAGGAAACAGATTACAATTCTTTTGTTTTTTTGCCATCCAATGGCTGTCCCAGTTTTTATAACCTATATTTGATAGCTCTACCTTGTATAAAGGTAAATATTAACAGTAAATATTTCTGTGGTTGATTTTCAGATATTGTTTTTTAGTTACTTAAATTTGTTGTCTGCTTTAATTAGTTGAATAATAATCAGCGTATTGAATAGTTAATTAGCTAAATCATTAAATGGTAATTATTCTATTAATATGTTCAGCGCTGAGATGTTTATTTGCTTTTTATCTCAGAAAGAGGAATTGAACCTGCATTTTGGCTGGATCACTTGATACTGTGTGTTGGGGAACTGATTGCTCCTTTATACAAATATAAACAAACAAACAAAGAAACAGATCTTCATGTAGAAAATAAATGCAATGGGAAAAAAACATAATATATTTTTCTAAAAAAAATAGTAGTAAATAATTTGCAGGCAGAAAATGAACTGCAGCATGCTTTTTGTTCAACATTTATTTTTCTGTATACGATAACATTTTTGGTCTCAACAAGCAATGTATAAAAAACACATGAGCTATGAAGAGGTATACATGCAGGACATTTGAAAGGACTTTTTTCCCTATCAATTGTCATTTCCTTTCTAGTCTTATTTTGTACAGTAAGCTACCAGGTTGGATGGGTCTTCTATTTATGCTGCAGCAGCTAATGACAGATTTCACACGCACATCTCAGAAATCATAATTATAAAAAAGCTTTGCTTCAGTGTCAGTAACAGCAGTCAGAATTTGCATCAAGAAAATAAGTAAATGAAAATAACTCCTTTTAGCATGGAGATAATTAGTGGGAAAAGTTCCACCTTTGTCAGTAGAATAACAGCACAAAATCCTTTCAGAACTCTTAATCAATGTATCGTAGAGTTGTAATTCTGTTAGAACAGATCTTTAAACTTTTTTCTTTTCTTTTTTTCTTTTCTCTCTTGCTCTTTTTGGCTGTGTTTGCATAGTAAATTAACCTATGGTTTAATAATATTTATGGAAATAGCATGTTTCTTTAGGTTTGATTTAGTGGTTAAGGCACTAGGCAGGAACCGGGAGATTGTGAGATCTATTCCTGCCTTAGGTATAGAAGCTGGCTGAATGACTTTGGGCCAGTCATTTTCTCTCTGCTCAACCCACCTCATAAGATTGTTGTGAGGAAAATAGGAGGAGGAAGGAACATTAGGTATGTTAGTCACCTTGGATTATTTATCCAAGCCTGCTGCCAATTACCTCCCATAGACCTGTTAGATCGCACAGGGTCGGCCTCCTCCGGGTTCCGTCTACCAGCCAATGCCATCTGGCTACCACCCGGGGAAGGACCTTCTCTGTAGCAGCTCTGGCCCTTTGGAATGAACTCCCTGCGGAGATTCGGACCCTCACCTCTCTCCAGGCCTTCCGGAAAGCCGTCAAAACCTGGCTGTGCCGGCAGGCCTGGGGTTGATGAGTTCCCCTCCCCTCTCGACTTGTATGGCTGTATGACTCTTGTGTATTTTAATTACATGTATTGTGTTTGTATCCCCTTTTTCCCCTTTTGAGTTGTTTGCCGCCCTGAGTCCCTCCCGGAGAAGGGCGCCATACAAATAAACTAAATCTTAATCTTAATCTTAATCTTATAAAAATAATATAGGGTCTTGTTGTGGCCCAGCAGGAGCCGTTGGAGCTGCCACCAGACTCCGACAGCGAGGGGCCCTTTGAGTCAGCTCTGGAGGAGGTGGAGGACCCTGGACAGGGTTCCAACTCCGAGCAGGGTGCAGAGAGGCTGGTTGGCCACCAGGAGGTGCCTGAGCCTTGGACCAGTGGGGAGGAGACAAGGGAGTGTGATCCGGACATCAGCAGTGGGGAGGAGCCAAGGGAGTTGTTTCTACATGCCCGGCACCAGAGAGCTAATAGGCATAAGGAACAATTGCGCAATTACAGGAGGTAATTGCACTCAGCTGGTGGTCATTAGGCTCCTCTCCAGACTATAAAAGGACTGCTTGTGCACATGCCCCTTTTGCAGAGGTCAACGCAGGAACTAATGTTGGAGAACATTATAGTGAGCTTGGCAGGCTGGACTGCTGCCACGGCTTATCTGTGCTGGACTGCTGCCCAAGCTTGTCTGTGCCAGTTTGCTGCCAAGGACCTGTCTGCCTGTTAATTAAATGCCTTAACATCTTTGGCTCTATGCCTTAGGTATGGAAACTGGCTGATGACTTTGGGCTAGTCATTTTCTCTCAGCTCAACCCACCTCATAAGATTGATGTGAAGAGCCGAGGTGGCGCAGTGGTTAGGGTGCAGTACTGCAGGCCACTTCGGCTAACTGTTATCTGCAGTTCAGCGGTTCTAATCTCACCGGCTCAAGGTTGACTCAGCCTTCCATCCTTCCGAGGTGGGTGAAATGAGGACCCAGACTGTGGGGGCGATATGCTGACTCTGTAAACCGCTTAGAGAGGGCTGAAAGCCCTATGAAGCGGTATATAAGTTTAACTGCTATTGCTATGTGGGAAAAAATAGGAGGAGGAAGGAACATTAGGTATGTTAGTCACCTTGAATTATTTATAAAAATAATATAGGGTTTAAATATATAAATAAATATTGGATCACAAATTAACCATATTGGGATTGCATTATGGAAAACGGTTGGTCTAGTTCTGATTTAGTGTCACTTGAATATTAGGATGAGTAAAACCATGGTTCATTTCACTATAACTAAGAATGGCTTGGAAACATCTGTTAAATCAAAGTTCACTCTTGTGTAAACTCTAGTATTTTTTATATGTTTTTAATATTTAATTTATGGTTCTATAATTTCATTGGCAAAACTCTTAGAGTAGTGAAACTATATAAACAAAGCAAATTGTATTACAGCTTGCCCACAGGCAAAAATATGTCAGACAAAAGTTAACATCAAGGTACCAGTATATAATGTTTAATCATCCTTATTTAATCAAATGATCATATTTAATAAAAGTTCTGAATTCTATTAGGTTTTAAAATAAAGATAGTCTGCATATCAATAACACCAAAGATGCATTATTTTAAGAAAACATCAGGGTACAATTGGCTAAAGTTAACTATTGCTTGGTGTTTCTGTAGATCACAATTCATGTGAAATTGAAATTTCTGTGGTGGTGTAGGCATTTAAGAGCCCTGTCATTTTTGCAAAGTATAAAATGATCCCATAGCTGTCAGACAGCAGCAGGATTCAAAATATATTTCCTTTTTTTCTTTTATCTTTGAGAGTTAATATGATCTCTGTGCTGTGATCTCAACAGCAGTAATTTCCAATTCCATTCTAATACCAATATTTGAAAAGGTCCCTATATGGCTGACAGAAAATTTCTACTATTAAGAATCAGTACTTAAGAGAGAGACTGACTCTTAAGAGCAACGAGTATGGTATCCTTCTAAATATTCATTTTCTTCTAAATAAAAATCTACATAGCAATTGTATAGTATCAATTTATGAGAATAATTTGGGTTAATTTACAGAAATGTATTGAAATAGGCCTTTCTGAATCTTCAGCCTATCTTCTAAACTAGTGTTGGCTATTCCCCCAGTTGGTGTCATCTGCAAATATACAATTTGCAGAAAATAATATACAAGGTGATCTTATCCCGAGCTGAGAATATGAACAATACAACAATACATTCATTTCCCTTGTGTAGAGAAGAATATAGTAGGTTTATAAGATCAAACAGCCGTTAGAACACATACTGATTTCATTTGATATATCTTCTCCCTTTTCATCAGCATATCCCATTATTTTATTGTGCTAATATGAAAATCTATTTCTACTAATTCATACTATTGAACATAGATATTAATTGCTTTCATAATTGGCTTTAAGGGGGGGGGGAGTTTGCAGACAAAAAGCAGTCAGCCAACTTCATGCCTTTCTCTTTGGTCTGTTTGGAAAATATGGGAGGCATTGTTCAACACAACTGGAATTGGGGGGGCAATTAAAGGAAGATTAGAAAAACTAAAGTAAATATCTGGCGACCCCCTGGGGGAGGGCCTTCTCTGTGGCTGCTCCGGCCCTATGGAACGATCTCCCCGTTGAGATCCGGACCCTTACTACCCTTCAGGCCTTCCGCAAAGCAACTAAGACCTGGCTGTTCTGGCAGGCCTGGGGCTGTTGAATTATCCAGCCCCATTTGAGGTTACAGCTGTTGTTGAATTTTAAATTGCTGTTTTCTATTTTTATTTTGTACCCCCTCCCTTTTTTACTGTTAGCTGCCCTGAGTCTTTCGGGAATAGGGCGGCATAAAAGCCAAATCAATCAATCAATCAATCAACCAATCAATCAATCTAAACTAAACAGATGCATCAATATGTTAAACTTGTTAACACATTTCTGTGAGTGTCACATTAGCAGGGAAATGGTTTTCAACTATTTTAAAATGTTAAAAGAAATTACACAGAATCATCTTTCAGTTAATGTACTGAATTTACTTTTAATTTCATTCTAGATGTTTTGTTCTTGTTTTGAGTTAGCAGTAACATAATTCTAGTATTTTCTAATGGGGTTTTTAGATCTAACCACCACCATGGACAGCAGACATCTATATCCTTTTAAAATAGAAAAACAGATTCTATAGCTATCTCTTCAATTCCCAAGGTCTCTCACTCTCTAGAAAATGTTCATCTGAACAAATAAATTCCTAAAAGTACTCTGTTTACACCAAATACAGTACGCAAACTTTCAAATCCTGCTTCTTTTCATAATCCTGGTTTCTCTTAGTAAATCCACTGCTACATATGTGCTCAAGTAAATCCATTTTGTTATGGAACCAATATCTCTTCTTCTGGAACCAATCTATAAAATACTAGTCTTCCATGGAACTTATAATTCCCTGTTCTTTCTTTGTTTATTTTTCAAATAATTCTAATTTTACTCTGGATTTTTACCTAATAATGATAATTAGCGTGTTAATTGTTATAAATGATGGAAAAAATGAAAGGTCTAGAAAGAGTTCTCTATATTTCATCAATTAGATTGAAAAAGAATAGAGAAATATTTTAAGTTTGATTTTTTACTTTTATCTATGCTTTTCTATAACCATAACACAATGTGGAACATAGACATCCTGATAACCTGTTGCCATCTTCTTTTTGACCAAGCAACATCATAAAGGTTTTTTTTTTTAATTTGAGTGTTCCAAACTCTGTTAATGTTAGTGTAATTGAGAATGTTTGCAGCTGAGGTTGAAACCCTTCTACATCAAATGACTGAAAAAGTGACAAAATGCAAGATATAAGATTTGCAAATAAAAATAGAATAGCCGTGGCAAAAGGAAACAATGGTAGTACCAATAGTAATAGGTACCTTGAGTGCAACCACAGAACAACTGGAGCATTGGTTGAACACCATCAGCATGGACAAAATCACCACCTGACAATTGCAACAGACAGCTCTACATGAAACGGTGTACATCTTGCAACAGTGTCTTTAACACCGTCAAACATCAGTTATCTGCCTTTCCCAGGTCCTTAGGAAGGATTTCATAGGTGAATAAAAAGGCCAAATCCAATCTTAACATCTGGCTGACTGTGTGATGAGCCACAACAACAACAACAACAACAACAACAACAACAAGAATGATTTTATTAAATGTGTATGTTGCCAAACAATGACTCTGGAAGTCTTACAACAATAAAATAAATTACAATAAAATTAGTTTAAAAGATAAAGATGGCCAGTATGATGAAATAGGGAGTCTCATTCTCCTTTGTCAAGGGCCTTGATGAAGAGCTAGGTCTTTGTGGCTCTTCTAAACAACACCAGAGTGGAGTCATCCAGATCTCTGGGGAAACTTCATTGCTGAGGGCAGGTGCTGCTCAGTGGTGGGTTTCAAAAAAATTTGGGACCTCTTCTGTAGGTGTGGCCTGCTTTCCGGGTCCATTGGTGGAACCTCTTCTAACTGGTTCGGTAGATTTGACGAACCGGTTCTACCGAATAGGTGTGAACTGGTAGGAACCCACTTCTGGTACTGCTACACAACAGGCATGCTTCTGAGGTCCTAAATAATGATATTGATGAACCCAGAGCCTGCTAATCTTGCAGAACTGAGTGGCTGGTTAGATATTATGGGAGTTGTGTGGTCCTTCAGGTAACAAGATAGTATGCCATGTAAGAGTCTACAGATGATAACCAACACTTAAAATAACACCTGGAAGCAAACTGGAAGCTGAAGTAGCTTGTGAAACAATGGTGTTACTAGGAGAAAGATTTAACCCATCCAAAAGCTCAATATCTTTTTATTTAAAATATAATATTCATTGCATAGGTGATATCTATAGATATGCTATTCATTGCTGCAATACACATGCTTCTTCTGCATTCTTGTATAATCTGGCCATGGTAAATTCTTAACCCAATGTCAACTCTTCCTGTTGTGAATATTTATCACACAATGTAGTGCTAAAGGATGCACCCAAAATTTGATCTCAAATAATTTCTGCTTCTAAGTTTCTATATTCAATGTAATACGGCCAGCTCCATAAGTGCAATAGCATATGCATATATAGATTAATTTAGTGCTGTGGTCTTATCTCCAGATTTAAAACATTTAAATTTAAACCATTCCATCACAACATTTCTACAGGGATGAAATAATTATTCAAAGCAGTTTTAGATTGTGAAAAGGTACTCTTTTCTCTTGATAAGCTTGTAAAATTAAATGACATATTCTTGGCTTAACTAAAGACAGTAAAATGTAAATATGCGTTAATATACTTCAAACACATTCACAACCGACATGGGAAAGACTTTTTTTCCTTGCTAATGTGTTCTATTTTGAACTTGTTAATATGATTGTCACAGTATGTAATGTGGAAAATATTTTAGACCAAGTAAAAACCTCTATTTGTCTGACTGATTAATCTGAATGATCTAACAAATAATTCACATTGTCCTTACACCAATGTGTTAGGACAATATGGTCTTCCTTATTAGCTGGCCTCTCCTCTGATAATTGGAGGGATGGAGGAAGAAATCTTAATTTTGATCAGGGTGACTCCTTTCAAGAGACCCATACATTATGAGATGAATCACAAAGGCCAAGATCATCCAGTTGGCCACCTGATTGATCTTCTCTTTCCCTCTCATGGTGGAGACTAACAAAACACTCAGCAATGATTTTTTTCTGGCTAGTCCAAATAAAACTTTATCTCAAGTGCAATAAATTGTAGCATTCTTGTTTGCATAAGAGCAAACAATCCAGCTATGAATTCTGGGAGTTGAAGTCCACAAATCTTAAAGTTAACAGGTTTGGGGACCCCTGATTTAAGGTGATCAGAATTGCCTGTTTTAAGTGACAGGAGCACTCTGGAGTTTCTCGGACCTGCTGCAAATAAGCTTGGAAACCTTTGCAAGTGAATCCTACGTTCATTCTTGTCTCCTTTTATGTACATTGGCTGGCATGAGACTTCCTTTACATCTAATACAAGGCCATTCGGTTGGGGGTGTGCAACTTGCCTCCTGTCAGGTGTGAAAGATCAAGTCCACATGGGAAGGTCCAATTATTCTGATTTATTGCTACTCATGCACAGGAATATTCTCAACTAAGGTTAGCCCTTGCCAGAAGTTAGATAAAGGTCAACGCAATTCAAGGGGATTAGACTTAGCTTGTTTGTGGCTACCTAGAGATTCTAGGCTGAACCCTCTTTTGACTCCCCCACTCCCCTCAGGTCCAGGAAGTTTAAAAGAATATGACTAGTAAGGACATGTTCACTAGTAAGTAGAGCCTCATAGAAAGATAGTAAAGAGCAAAAGTTTTCCAAACACTCCTCATGAAATCGAATTCCCATAGGTAACAACATTGAGCAATTAAGAAATTTGCAAAGCAGATTAGATTGTACCAACGTCTATTAACAAATGAATATTTTGCCCAGGCATAGAGAGAGAGAAGAAGAAGGACAAGAACGACTTATAGAAAAAAATACACATCAATTGCCAGTTGAAGCAGAGGCCATTATCCTTAAATAGCAATAGCAGTTAGACTTATATACCGCTTCATAGGGCTTTCAGCCCTCTCTAAGCGGTTTACAGAGTCAGCATATCGCCCCCAACAACAATCCGGGTCCTCATTTTACCCACCTCGGAAGGATGGAAGGCTGAGTCAACCCTGAGCCGGTGAGATTTGAACAGCCGAACTGCAGAACTGCAGTCAGCTGAAGTAGCCTGCAGTGCTGCCTTTAAGCACTGCGCCACCTCGGCTCTCTTAAAAAATTGTGACTAGTAATAACTCATTGATGAAGTGAAATGAAATAAAATGCCTAGTCTAATTCTGAAAAAAGACAGATAGGAGGAAATAAAGTGATAAAAAATATAAAAATGTTAATAGAAGGAGACAATAATTGGATAAATAAATATCTCTCTGTTCATTATATGGGATTTGTAAGACCACTTTGTTAGCTATTACAATTATAACTATCTTCAATTTTAGCCAATGAGTGTAGTGAGTATCTTGGTGTTACATGACTCTTACAAATTTCTTAGCAGCGATGTGGGTAGGAGCACTGATGAAACATTACAGTCAGGGGCAATTATTTTTCTATGGCACCTTTTGTTTTCTGTGATGAATTAGAAATACACCTTTGGAGAGCACCAGATGGTATGGGGGAGTTGATGATGCAGGGATACCTGGGAGTCACATTCGCTGTGAAAGCTGTGATGTCGAGTTGCAACTGTTAAGATTTGTAGAACTAGCAGATGGTTAAGAGCAGAGTGGAACATCTGGGCAATTGTCTCTTTCTCAGACTGAAGTGTGTCCTGTATTTGAATGCTAGCTTCCACTGAAATAACTAGGTCATGTCTTCTGCAATCTAAGATTGCATTGATAAGCCTTTTGCTGATTTCAGGTGGAAGCCCCCTAAAAATAATCCCAACAGTTAAGGAGCAATCAGCAAAGGCATTCAGATTTACTCCTGGATAGGGATGGAGTGCAACGCAAAAGCAAGCAAACCAATCTTCAGGATGGCCTCTGATGTGTTTTACTGGAATAAGTCAAAGGTTTCTGGGGGTTGCCAGGTGACACAAAGGAAAATGATTATGGGTCAACAGATAATGGCTGATTCTTGCTACAAAAGAGCTACCATGAGGAGCTGTGCAGGGACAGTGGTTACAATGCACCAGTGGGTGGGTTCCTACCAGTTCGCACTAGTTTAGTAGAACCAGTTCGTCAAATCTACCGAACCGGTTAGAAGAGGTTTCACCAGTGGACCCTACAGAAGAGGTTCCAAAATTTTTTGAAACCCACCACTGACAAACAAACACACACACACACACACACACACACACACACACTCACACAGAGAGAGAAAGAGAAAGAAAAAGAAAGGAAGAAAGAAAGAAAATAAAAAGAAAAAAGGAAAGAAAAAGTGAGAGAGAGATGAAAGAAAAAAGGAAAAAGGGACAGAGAGACAAAAGGAAGGAGAGAGAGAGAGAGAGAGAGAGAGAGAGAGAGAGAACACATGGCCAGCAAGCCACTCCCACCAGGTCACATGGCCGGCAAGCCACTCCCACAAAGCAGGCCACACCTACAGAAGAGGTTCCAAAAATTTTTGAAACTCACCACTCACACACACACACACACACAGACTCACACAGAGAGAGAAAGAGAAAGAAAGAAAAAAAGAAAAAAAGAAAGAAAAAGTGAGAGAGAGATGAAAGAAAAAAGGAAAAAGGGACAGAGAGACAAAAGGAAGGAAAGAGAGAGAGAGAGAGAGAACACATGGCCAGCAAGCCACTCCCACCAGGTCACATGGCCGGCAAGCCACTCCCACAAAGGAGGCCACACCCACAGAGTAGGTTCGAAATTTTTTTGAAACCCACCACTGCAATGCACTATTGTAGGCTAATAGCTCACAGCCAAGAGTTCAGTCCTGACCAACTCAAGGTTGCCTCAACCTTCCATCCTGATGTTGGTAAAATGAAGATCCAGATTGTTGGGGGGCAATAATCTGACACTGTAAACTGCTTAGAGAGTGCTCTAAGGCAGTGGTCCCCAACCCCCGGTCCGCGGACCGGTGCCGGGCCGTGGAGTACCTGGCACCGGGCCGCGCAGTGCCGGGGGCCATGATCGCTGCAGCGCAAAGGCTCCTGGGCTGTGCGCAAAGGCTCCAGGGAAGAGAGCCCCGCGCAGGTACGCAATCAATGTGTCGTCGCGAACAACGCCCCCCCACCCCTGCGCGCGCTCAGCGGGCCACGGTAAAATTATCAAAGGCTGACTGGTCCGCGGCGATAAAAAGGTTGGGGACCACTGCTCTAAGGCACTATGGAGCAATATACGTAGAAGTCTAAGTGCTATTGCTATTGCTTCAGTGTTTCCCTCTATCCTACTGCTGATACTAAATTGTAGCTTAAGTTACCTTTTAGAATTTGCTTGAGAGATCAGGCATCACTTGTGGTAGATATCCTGTTTACTTATAGTTCCAGAGTTAGCTGAAGCAAACTTGAAAAGGGCAGAAACGTTAACCCTGTATGTAGACTTAGGCAAATCCTAATAATCATATGATCATTGCAGCAGAACTATTGATTGGATTGAGCAACATAATTTGATTGTACGTGCATATTAATGAAATAAAGATAGTGACATAATGAGTGTTCATTTACAAAGACAGTAACTCATTGATTTAGACAAAGGCTGTGTTCTTTGGATAGAATTATCATTAATGTATTACCGTCTTCTCCTGTATTATCTTCCAGCAACATTGCTTCCCAGTGTTGATTCCATCTCTTAGTGCCCTAATCAACATTTTTGCGTATAAATATTTAATGGCTGAGATAACAGTTTATTTCCTCTGGGAAAGTGACTCTGAGGAGTGGGTAATTTATTTGCCTTATCTAATATAATTTTCTTTCTACTACATGGTTTTCAATAAATGTCCTTGGAATCCCCATGTTTGTATAGAAAAAGATATATTATTTGTAAATTCCATTTCAGAAAGGGCATGTATCTTATTAGAAACCAATATTTGTTATAAGGAACAGTTAAATAGATTATTTTCAGAAAACATGGGCATTTTAACATGGCAATACTTTAAAATAGCTGTTAATTAAAGTTAATAGTAGCGTGAAGAGTATTATCTAATATGTTTCTGAAAAATCAATTTTGCAGTTTCAGCTGGTCTCCTACTAACTCCAGCAATGTGTAAGTTCTGAGCAGGACTGAGTTTGTGTAGCTTCAATACATAACCATCAACAGCTAATGTTCCAGCCCTTAAACCTTTTCAATTGCAACTATGCTGACATTTTGTGGCTGCCAAGGATCTACTTGAATTGGTCAGTTCCCCCTCCACTGCCAGCTGGTTAACTGTAGAGGGGGAAAAAGCAATATTCCTCACCCGTTTTGTGAGGAGAAAAAAATGACCCAAATTGCCATTAAATAGTGGGAGACTGATAAATCAGAAGTTCCCACCAATGGAGAGGTTCCCAATTATTATCTCCAAAAGGAATTGATTTTAATTTTTGATTTTATTTATTTAGTAGCTGAATACCTGTGCTCCGCTACGAAACTTTGTGATCGGGCTTGATAAATCGACACTTACAGCTTGAAAATTAATGAGTAGTTATAATCGGCCTCTCCTCTCCCCTTTTCTCCCTCAAGCTTGCCCCACAGGAACTTCTCCTATCCTATCCCTGTCTCTCCCTCAAGCTTGCCCCACAGAATCCTTCCCTATCCTAACCCCTTCTCTCCCTCAGGCTTGCCCACAGAATCCTCCCCTATCATCTCCCCTTCTCTCCCTCAGGCTTGCCCTATAGAAGTCTCCCCTATCCTATCCCCTTCTGTTCCTCAGGCTTTCCCCACAGAAACCTCTCCTATCCTATCCCTCAAGCTTGCCCCACAGAATCCTTCCCTCTTCTATCCCCTTCTCTCCCTCAGGCTTGCCCTATAGAAGTCTCCCCTATCCTATCCCCTTCTCTTCCTCAGGCTTGCCCCACAGAAACATCTCCTATCCTACCCCTGTCTCTCCCTCAGGCTAGCCCAAGAGAAGTCTTCCCTATCCTATCCCCTTCTCTCCCTCAAGCTTACCCCACAGAATCCTCCCCTGTCCTATCCCCTTCTTTCCCTCAGCCTTGCCCCACAGAAACCTCTCCTATCTTACTCCCTTCTCTCTCTCAGGCTCCTCTCCAAACTCCCAGCCAGTAAGCCGGATGTGTCATGTGCTGGCCATGCCCACATCCAAGTGGCAGTTGGAACAGAGTCATTTTCAGGTGGGAAGGGGGACTAACTCCTTAGCACCAGAGTGTGTTAATAATAATATAAGAAATACTAATGATCTGATGGTCATTCCGAAAGAAGCCAAAAGGAACATATGTGCCACATTTCAAGTTTTACGGTTCATGGTCCAGCGTGAGTGGTTTTCACTTTTATATATGTAGATTATTTTCACATTTTCTTCTAAAGTGATAACTGAGTTGGTTGGCATGGCTTGTAAAAAGAAGCCCCTTTGCACTGCAGGGATGAAGCATCATTTCTGGATGTAAAGCAATCAGTATACTGGAAGGACTTTGGGGTTTGAATGGTGCCTGTCGTTGGTTTTCACTACAGCTCCTTGTGAGCATAGTTTGTTAACAGAACCTCTCTAATCAGGGGGTCTGACTGTTGCCATTTAATCTTTTTTGTGATTCTTGGACCAATTCAGATAATAATTAGTGTGAATAAAGTTTGGGGCCATGAGAGACTGTCTACCCCTACTCTGTGGGTGTGGCCTCCTTTGTGGGAGTGGCTTGCTGCCCATGTGACTGGATGGGAGTGGCTTGCCGCCCATGTGACCGGATATGAAGATGCCGACGACACTTGTCAGAACCACCTTAAGTTACCTCACACACAGCACTGGCATGCATAAGAATATGATGTAAACTTGTTTTTTAAAAGGCATCTTTGGTTTGCGTTAAAACAACTTCAACACACACAATGTTCTGATTGCACCACAAATGCAGTAGTCACACTTACCTTTCACAGAGGCACTGAGTTTTATAAATAGGAGCATGATAGTGTAGAATAATCATATCCAAGGACCAGTGGTGGGTTTCAAAAATTTTTGGAACCTCTTCTGTAGGTGTGGCCTGCTTTCCGGGTCCACTGGTGGAACCTCTTCTAACCGGTTCGGTAGATTTGACGAACCGGTTCTACCGAATAGGTGCGAACTGGTAGGAACCCACCTCTGACTCCTTCATAGCTTTTCTGCCAGTTCAAAAACTTCTATCATAGGTCCTACCACTGTCAAAGGTGAACTTGTTGAATACCTGGGATAGTAATAACCCCTAAAAATTAGACAAGTATATTTCTTTGATCTTTTCTCTTATCTTAAACTTAGTCTTTAGAAAGATTTTAAATTATTTCTTTATATACATAATGTTGTTTTGCTTATGATAAGTAGTGGTATTTCTCGCAATATAGGTGTTTTAAATTCTTACTGCTTTATTATCTTTACTGAATATTTTGGGAGAGGGGAGTGAAATGAGAAGTTGAAGAACAATATATAAAACTGATGTTTGTGTGTGTGTGTGTGTGTGTGTGTGTGTGAGAGAGAGAGAGAGAGAGAGAGAGAGAGAGAGCTCTCCCATTACTTGTCCCAGCTTCTGCTAACCTAGCAGTTCAAAAGCATGTAAAAATGCAAGTAGAAAAATAGGGACTACCTTTGGTGGGAAGGTAACAGCATTCCATGCGCCTTCAGCATTTAGTCTTGCCACGTACATGACCACGGAGACGCTTTTAGACAGCGCTGTCTCTTTGAAATGGAGATGAGCACCGCCCCCTAGAGTCAGAAACGACTAGCATATATATGCGAGGGGAACCTTTACCATTACCTTATAACAGGTGATACAAAAATAGATTTTTGGAAGGAGTATAATGTAAGGAATGTTGTTATGAAATAGCAATAATAAGTTTGGCTAAAGTGCAAAATCAGATTTAAAAGTAGAACACAGATGTTGATAGACATTTTCTTCATGTATCATGTAATATATATGTGTTATGTACCCGTGGTTCGCTCATGAGGCCAATGTTGAGAAAAGACACGGACACGAGCTTTCTCGGGATGAAGCGACCCAGATTGGGGTCTGGGAGCCCCTTTTATTGAGACAGGACAAAGGCAGGAGGAGCAATCAGCATGTGATTTAAGACAGCCTGTCAAACTACAATTGCTAATCTACTGCTCAGGGAAGTTCTGTCTATATATGGTCAAATCCTGGGCGTCGTTGGGTAAGACACATCTAGAGTGAACTATCAGGATGTTATGTTATGAACTATCAGGATGTTATGGAGTTTGTTTTTTCCTGTGTGGTTCAGCATGGCTGTGCATGCCCTGTTATGCACTGGGCCATGGGTGACCGCCACACCTACACAAGGAGTTATATGACAACATATATGATTTAAAGCAATTTCTGTGTTACAGCTTAGAAGAGCAGGATGTTGCCATTTAGGATAATTAAAAAATAACTAGCTAGTATAACAATCACTGCTTGCTGACTACTTTCCTTTAATTATGGTATTAATTATGGGAATCCTTAAATATCAAAGTGCACCTTTAATTACATGTGATTTTGTTCATTTGTTTTCCCTAGTGTGACAATGCAAAGGGTCTTAAAGCCTTCTATGATGCAATAAAATATGGACCTACACATCTAATGGTTTTTGGTGGCGTATGTACAACTGTAACATCCATCATTGCTGAATCCTTAATAGGATGGAATTTGGTTCAGGTAAGTAACTCTCAGTTATATATAGAAATATCTCCCATGCTTTAAAATGTTTAGAACATTAGATGTATAATTCTAAAGAGGATGCCCGACTTCTATGATCTACTTCAAAACCCACAAACAACTGTGGGTAAAGTCCAATGAAATACTTTTGCTGAAATAACTATAATAACTCAACATATAACTTGAGCCGAGGTGGCGCAGTGGTTAAATGCAGCACTGCAGGCTACTTCAGCTGACTGCAGTTCTGCAGTTCGGCTGTTCAAATCTCACCGGCTCAGGGTTGACTCAGCCTTCCATCCTTCCGAGGTGGGTAAAATGAGGACCCGGATTGTTGTTGGGGGCAATATGCTGACTCTGTAAACCGCTTAGAGAGGGCTGAAAGCCCTATGAAGTGGTATATAAGTCTAACTGCTATTGCTATTGCTACTATCAGTGGGATAGAGAGGAAATTATTTTTTCCCTCCGTATTTCCCATGAACTGTCATCTACTAAGAGTGATATGGAGGATTTAGAGAGTTTCAGTCACAGGCTTTGTGTGGTGAAATGCTGAAAGACGCAGAGGAGCATAGTGTAACTGTGGTTCTGTTTAGTTTAACTGGTTGGAAATACAGATTCAAAATGGGATTTTGAGGTGCGTTTAATTAGTTGCAGCAATTTATGAACCACATTCTGAGACCATCCACATACACAAGAAAAAAAATATTTCTGAATTATTAATTTGATATTAGTATAAAGATGGTTTGGCAGAATTACTGTGGGCATGATCAACGGTACTATTAATTATCTGCTTAATTAGAAGTTGGGAGTTCCTGAAGCTGAGAGATAACTGCAGTCTGCCACTGAATACATTGCAAGGAATGTTGTTTTTGTATTTGCAACGAGTAAAATACAGCTAGTTGCATTGTAATTCTGAAGAATAAAATCTGATTTTAGAATAAAAGTCTGACAGCTATTCTTTAGACAAGTAAATGTAGAAAGAGGCTACGCCTCTCCTTCTGAGTTCTGGTTTCAGGAACAGCTACCTTTATGGACCAAATACCATGATGTTTAACAGATATTGATTTTATCCAGTTTTTGGATTTGTGGTAAATGGGGATAAATTGGAAACGTCTGTATTTGGATTATTTTTAGAATAATCTTTCTACAATTAATTACAAGTCAAGATAATAGCAAGATTTCATTTAGCAATTGCATCATTTTTGCTATGTGTAATCTTTATATAATCACCTTGTAATGAGCTTTAATATATTACTGTATGTTTCTAACACACAACCTTATCTACAACTGAGCTCTGAATAATCATTTCATTATACCAGTTGAAAACAACTTGATGGCACATAATCAGAAAACAATCAAAACTCAAGTAGGTAAATATTACCAAAATAGAATTAGAAAAAGTTTCTGGGCTGGTAGTTATAGCATCTGATAGAACTACTTACTGGTAGCTATGATTTTCATCTGAAAATTCATGATTGTGTATTTTTATTGGAAAGCTCCTACATGAATCAGTGATGTGGTACAGTAAGTCTCATTCCTAGGAATTCATTCATTAATTCATTCTAGAAGATTAGATCCAAAAATATTTCAGGTTCCGAATGGGTTGTTGTATCATTACCAGAAGTATTCTAATGCTATTTTGCCTGCATAAAAATGTTCTAGAGAGACAGATATCATCCATTTGAAATTCAAAACAGATATTTTGAACTTAAAATGAGCATCTCAGTCAAGACTTGCTCAACTCTTGATGATTAGGAGCTGGCTATCAGAGAGGTGGCTTTTCAAGTATTAATTTATATAGGAGGAGAGTCCTCTTGAGCAGGGGTCCCCATCCCTTGAGCCATTCAGAACCTGGCCGCAGAAGTGGCGGATGAGTTTGTGTACATCCCAGTGGTGGGTTTCAAAAATTGTTTGAACCTACTCTGCGGGTGTGGCTTCCTTTGTGGGAGTGGCTTGCCACCCATGTGACCGGATGGGAGTGGCTTGCCGCCCATGTGACCGGATATGAAGATGCCGACGACACTTGTCAGAACCACCTTAAATTACCTCATACACAGCACTGGCATGCATAAGAATATGACGTAAACTTGTTTTTTAAAAGGCATCTTTGGTTTGCGTTAAAACAACTTCAACACACGGAATGTTCTGATTGTACCACAAACGCCGTAGTCATCCTTACCTTTCACAGAGGCCCTGAGTTTTATAAATAGGAGCATGATAGTGTAGAATAATCATATCCAAGGACCAGTGGTGGGTTTCAAAATTTTTTTGGAACCTCTTCTGTAGGTGTGGCCTGCTTTCCGGGTCCACTGGTGGAACCTCTTCTAACCAGTTCAGTAGATTTGACGAACCGGTTCTACCGAATAGGTGCGAACTGGTAGGAACCCACCTCTGATAGATAGGCAAGGTGGAATGTAAATAGTTTCCCTATAATATAACATACATGTTTTTAACTTCAGCTCCCACCACCAAAGATAGCCTGGCCAATGATAAAGGAATTATTAATCAAAATATCTGGAGGAGCATTAAAGGATCTTTTATTTGAAAGATACCAATGGAACAGTTCATGTATACCTTTTAAAGAGAATTAAATGGCTGCCACGAAATGGCTGCCATACTTTCATTATGGCATTGGAAGTAGATTTGAGAAATCCAATTTCAAATTCCCATTCTTCCATGAAGTTGATTTGAATGACTTTTCACTATTGGTTATCACTTAACCTAATCAAAATAAAACTCCAAGCGTAGCATCCAAATAATAATAAATGCCCAACAGAAAACACCAGACCCATAAAAACAATAATCTCTGTGACATTAGTAACAAATGGAGTATTTATTTATTTATTAAAGAAGGCAGCTTATGAGTTCATAAATAAAATATATAAATTATCCACTGTTGCAAGTCAGAGGTGAATTCGACTTTTCAGAGTTGTATCACAATTGTTATAGTGGTACCATAACAGTTCAGGATCCATAACAGATTCCATTAGACTTCAGAGAACATCCTCATCTTTGAGAAACAGCATCGTAATAGGATGACCGGTTAGGGAGCACCCAACTAGCAGGGAGGAGGGATCAAGCACCCGGAGGCTTCAACTGGTCCAGAATGCAGCTGCGCGGGTTATCATGGGGTTACCTAGGTGCTCCCATGTTGCGCCCCTTTTAGGCGGCCTGCACTGGTTGCCAGTTGTCTTCTGGGTGCGATTCAAGTTACTAATTATGACCTTTAAAGCGCTCCATGGCTTAGGCCCAGGGTACCTGCGAGACCACCTACTGCCACCGGTAGCCTCCCACCGTCCAGTGCGATCCCACAGAGTTGGCCTCCTCAGGGTGCCGTCGGCCAGACAGTGTCAGCTAGCGACCCCCAGTGGGAGAACCTTCTCTGTGGGAGCGCCTTCCCTCTGGAATGAGCTGCCCCCGGAGTTTCGTATAATCCCCGACCTCCGGTCCTTCCGACGCGCCCTAAAAAGTTGGCTTTTCCAGCAAGCCAGCCTGGCCTGAACAAAATAAAATAAATGATTGATTGTTGTTAATTTTAATCGAATTTTTAAAAATGTTATTGTTAATCTTAATTGGGTTTGTTTTTTGGAGTCCTCCGGGATTGGGCGGCCTATAAATTTAATAAACAGTAAACAGGATACTCTATCTAATTTTTTTTAAACTTTTGTAATATGTGTTTTTTCTAATGTTGTACGCCGCCCTGAGTCCTTGGGAGAAGGGCAGCATATAAATCCAATAAACCAAACCAAACCAAACCAAACCAAACCAAGCATGCTGCTTCCTGGAGTCACTGCATAATTGCAAAAGGACTAGGGCCAATCCTCCCTAAGTTATTTGGAGTCTTATCTAATTGTTCCCAAAAGTATGCTGCCCGATCCATGTGATTCCTGTATTGTAGACAGAACATAATAAAGTAGTTAGCACAAAACCTGCATATGTGGTTGTTCACAACTGACACAACTTTAAAAATCTCCTAGTGGATTGGGAAAGAATTTGGAACACAAATTATAAACTAACACGATCAGCAGCACTTAAAGAAAATATATACAAAATGTTTTATCATTGGCATTTATCACCAACAAGATTGGCTAAAATGTACCCAAACATGAAGCCGACCTGCTGGAAGTGTAAAAAAGTACAAGGGACCTATTATCACATATGGTGGACCTGCCCGGAAACACAAAAATATTGAACAAAAATTTGGAAATGGGTGCAAGAAATTACAGGAGAACAGATAAAATACAAACCCAAAATCTTTCTACTGGGAATAATCAAAGGGAAAAATACAAAGAAAATTAAGTACATATTAACACATCTGCTAACTACAGCTAGAATAGCATATGCCCAATGCTGGAAACAAAATAATACCCCCTCGGACGAATTAATGATTAAAAAAACTTTGGATTGTGCAGAGATGGACAAATTAACACTGAAATTAAAAGATGAAGAAGAGTCGGAATATTATGAAATTTGGAACAATTGGTAGAAATGGCTGCAAAACAAGAACAAAATTAATTAAGCCAGAAAAACAATGTATATAAATATATATAGAACTGTGTACAAAGGTGTGTAAATATAGAAGCGAAATATTATATACATGTACAGGTATGATGACATAACAATGTTGATGTAATGACTGTAAGGTGTTGTAGAAGGGAAAACATAATAAAAAAAATCTGCTAAAAAAATCTCCTTATTTTTCTACTTGTTAATTTTTTTTTAGCAAAAAAAAAACTTCAAAAGGTTGAACAACTTTGCTATTCAGCCCTTTGTTCATAGAGATCTAGTTGTATGGGTATTTTGTTAACATTTCACTAAAAGCAAATGCAAGTGAGACTGTGCATCCTCTCCAGCATAACTGTGAATTTCCATACCAAGCTGTACTTGCACAAAATGGCGAGTCATAAACAGGTGTGCTGTGTGAATCCAGCCCAAGAGTTTATGGTTCGTTGTGGTTTAGGAACCCAGAAAACTATTAACTATATGCTAATCTGTTGTGGCCCAGCAGGAGCCATTGGAGCTGCCACCAGACTCCGACAGCGAGGGGCCCTATGAGTTGGCTCTGGAGGATGTGGAGGACCCTGGACAGGGTTCTGACTCCGAGCAGGGCGCAGAGAGGCTGGTTGGCCACCAGGAGGCGCCTGAGCCTTGGACCAGTGGGGAGGAGACAAGAGAGAGTGAGCCGGACACCAGCAGTGATGTTCTTGGATGCACGGCACTGAACAGCTAATAGGCATCAGGAACAGTTGCACAGTTACAGGAGGTAATTGCACTCAGCTGGTGGTAATTAGGCTCCTCTCCAGACTATAAAAAGGCTCCTTGTGCACATGCCCCTCTTGCAGAAGTCAACACAGGAACTAATGTCGGAGAACATTATGGTGAGCTTGGCTGGCTGGATTGCTGCCAGGGCTTATCTGTGCTGGATTGCTGCCCAGCTTGTCTGTGCCGGTTTGCTGCCAAGGACCTGTCTGTCTGTTAATAAATTGCGTAAAGTGTCTTTGGCTTGGAGTGTGCTTTGGTGTGGAACAAGGGGGGGGGGTCAGAACACTAACCATAGGAAATTCTGTTATGTGAGCACAGCCTCAACATGACACCTGAAAGAAACAAGACTGGGTCAACTGAGAAAGCCGAGGTTGCACAGTGGTTAGGGTGCAGTACTGCAGGCCACTTTAGCTGACTGTGATCTGCAGTTCAGCGGTTCAAATCTCACCGGCTCAAGGTCGACTCAGCCTTCCATCCTTCCGAGGTGGGTGAAATGACTGTGGGGACAAG
Source organism: Thamnophis elegans (assembly GCF_009769535.1). Taxonomy (NCBI): domain Eukaryota; kingdom Metazoa; phylum Chordata; class Lepidosauria; order Squamata; family Natricidae; genus Thamnophis; species Thamnophis elegans. Next base: position 78,587,506 of record NC_045546.1, on the reverse strand, counting down.
TTGCTGACTCAATTTGCTAAAAAAAAAATTGTAAACCGCTTAGAGAGGGCTGAAAGCCCTATGAAGCGGTATATAATTCTAATAAATAAATAAACTGGAAAACTAGGTGGAAAATCCATGGTTGAAAATGGATTATATTTTCTAGATTGATTTTGAATGTATTCATTGTCATGGGGTTTTAGAGACCCTAATAACCAAAAACAAATTTTTCTCTTGGCAAAGCTGAGAAATCATGATTGGAACAAGGGTATCATCTGGGATACAGTAGAAATTTAATCAATGTTAAGGCCTCACATGCTGCCTTTGAAATTGCCACAGGCCTTTCAAGTAGTTTGATGTTTGGCATGGAGAACTGTTGTCTAGGGAATGCAGTGCTACTTTGGCCAAGTAGAACATTCTGTACTTAACAATGAATAGTAGCCAACATTTCAGCAAATGTGGTGAATTTTCAAATGGCAGCCAAGTCTCTTGTTTGTGATGCATTTTATAACTTATTTTGATGGCTCATCATAGATTTATCTATGAATGCTAGAACCATCCCATGCATCAAGATGTCCAAGTAAGGTGTTTCTTTTAAAAAAAAGGCCAATGAAAATGGACCTTTGAGTAATTTACTGTTGCTACTATTTCTCCACCACTTTCACAGCCATTAGTGGTGTTTAAAACATTGTTCAACATCAAGGAAGGGAGGGAGTAAGTAAGTAAGTTAGTGTAGTTAGTTAGTTGTTCTGACCCCCTCCTCCGTCCAGTAACGAATGCCGAGACAAGCTTAACTGGAATGTCACAGCACTTTATTAGCAAGAAACCAAAACCTCGATGGCTGAAAGCCAAGCATAACAAACAGATAAGAACCTTGGCAGCAACTCAGACTTGGACAGATAACAGCTTCTCCAGCGTTAGGAATGACGTTGAATCCTGCAAAACCAGGCTCCTCCCAGTCTCTCTTTAAATACTATCTTGAGAGGAGCCTAATTACAATCACCTGGGTCCAATTACCTTTGGTAACTGCGTAGCTGCTCTCTACGTCGATCTGCCCGGCGTTGGCGGGCATCCAGGAACAACTTCCTTGGCTCCTCTCCACTGCTCCTATGCATGACGTCCGGATCGCATTCCCTTGTCTCCTCCCCACTGGTCCAAGGTTCAGGCGCCTCCTGGTGGCCAACCAGCCTCTCTGCACCCTGCTCGGAGTCGGAAACCTGTCCAGGGTCCTCCACATCCTCCAGAGCCGACTCATAGGGCCCCTCGCTGTCGGAGTCTGGTGACAGCTCCAACCGCTCCTGCTGGGCCACAACAGTTAGTGTAGTTAGTTAGTTAGTTAGTTAGTTAGTTAGTTAGTTAGTTAGTATGTATGGCTTGATCTCTGGCAATGGGCCTTTGAGAAATGAAAGTCTCAACTTGTTTGGTACCCTTGGAAGGGATTTTGACACTGTTAAATAGGTTGCTTTATGGCTATACAGCATTGTAACTGCATTGTAATTCCAGTGGAAATTTCACCCTGTTCTGAGCTGGAATAGCTTCTGTTCTGATTGATGTACAGATATATGGAAGACAGCTGGGAAGATTTTACAAAGTGCATGCATTCTGTCTCATTGTGACCTAGAGTCCTAGACTGTAAATGAAGATGCTACAAAATGTGACTGAAGTTTGACAAGTTAATAATACTATTTCTTTGCCATCCTGTTTTAAAACTTAAAGATATAGGACCACTGCTATCTGTTAAAACAGCTGCTACTTAATTACAAAATATGCCTGCTTTCTGTACTCTAGTAATTCATTAAATACTGGAAATAGCGTTGACATATGGTAATATGTGTCATAAGGGATAAATTATTCTGTTAAAAATAAATGTCTGTATCACTACTAATCAATCATAGCTTGAGCCAATAATGATATTGTTGAACTATTTAAAACGATGATATACTTTTCCAGCTGTTTACTCAAGGAAACACAAAATATTGTTTTTTTTAAAAGATGTATTTGCTAATCTTTAAAGCAAGGATGCAATTACTGGTTTCAATTATGCAGATGAAGATAAAGATTCCAATTGGAACATTTCTCGGTATTATGAGGATAAATATTCACCATTAAGTAAGTGCTTCATGTGTTTAACAGGTGGGTTCCACCACAAATGCACGAACAACAAAAGCGCGCCTGACTAAACCGCGGTGACAAAACCGCGCCGACAAAACTGCGCGACGAATGAGCCCTGAAGCGTGCCGACAACAGCGCGCCAACAGAAGCGCGCTGTAACCTAACCCTAACCCTAACCCTAACCCTAACCCTAACCCTAACCCTAACCCTAACCCTAACCCTAACCCTAACCCTAACCCTAACCCTAACCCTAACCCTAACCCTAACCCTAACCCTAACCCTAACCCTAACCCTAACCCTAACCCTAACCCTAACCCTAAACCTTACCTTAAGTTAAATCGTGCTTCTGTCGGCGCGCTGTTGTCGGCACACTTTTGACATCGCGGTTTTAGCACCGCGGTTTTGTCGGCGCGCTTATGACGTTCGCGCTTTTGTCGGGTCACGTAACAGGTGAAGCTAAGCAAAATCACATCAGATATCTGTACAATTAGCACAGGTCTCACCCAGGGCTGTGTGCTCTCTCTACTTCTCTTCTCTCTCCATACCAATGATTGCATCTCAAAAGATCCCCTCTGTTAAAGTACTGAAGTTTGCACATGATACAACAGTGATTTGACTCATTTGAGACATTGACTAATCTGCATATAGATGGGAGGTTGAACAACTAGCCTTGTGGTGTGACCGGAACAATCTTGAACTAAACACACTCAAAATTGTAGAAATGATGGTAGATTTTAGGAGAAACCCTCCTATTCTACACCCTCTTACAATACTAGACAACACAGTTTCAACAGTAGAGACCTATCATATCTCAAGACTTAAAATGGACACCTAGCATCAAAAACATCATCAAAAAAGCACAACAATATTCTTTCTGCGCCAACTCAGAAAGCTCAGACTGACCAAGGAGCTGCTGATACAGTTCTACAGAGGGATTATTGAGTCTGTCATCTGCACATCTATAACTGTCTGGTTTGGCTCTGCAACCAAATAAGACAGACACAGACTTCAATGGATAATTAGAACTGCAGAAAAAACAGTTGCTACTAACCTGCCTTCCATTGAGGACCTGTATACTGTACGAGTCAAAAAGAGGGCTGTGAAAATATCTACAGACCCCACACATCCTGACATAAATTTTTTCAACTTCTTCCCTCAAAACGATGTTATAGAGCATTGTACACCAGAAAAACTAGACACAAGGATAGTTTTCCCTGCATCCCATCACTCTGCTAAACAACTATTTCTCGCAACACTGTCAAACTATTTACTAAAAACTGTATTACTATTCTTCTTCTCATCCTTTCTATTACCTGCCTCCTTTTCTACTTATAACCATAGCCTTGTTGCTTGTATCTTTATGATTTCTATTGTTTTATTTACTTTCCTAATATGATTTTGATTGCTTATTTAATATACTATGACTATCACTAAGTGTTGTATCTTATGATTCATGATGAATGTATTTATGATGACTATGACCATGATTTATCACTTATATCTATTATGTACACTGAGAGCTTATGCACCAAAGACAAATTCCTTGTGTGTCCATTCACACTTCACCAATGAAGAATTCTGTTCTGTTCTGTTCTGTTCTGTTCTGTTCCGTTCCGTTCCATTCCATTCCATTCTATTCTGGCAGACGTATTTAATTTAGTACTGAGAAGCATGAGGCAACAATGAAACAATCATTGTTTAATTTATTGCGTATTTGTATATGCGAAATGTACTTTTTGATATATTTGGCCCAATAGATTCTATTGGTTGACTCCTTCCTCTCCTTTCCATGGGTTCTCTGGTTGCAAGAATCTAGACATTCATGTAGTATAGATAGATAAATGTGAGTGAAATGTCGGAAGGAATTTAAGCTAGCCAATAATATTACCCTAAAAAATTCTGTTGCTAATACATGTATTATGGCATACATTTCTGTCTGCTATTTAAGTCATAATATTAAAAAGATTGCAATCACATAGTAGCATTGGTGACTGTCTTATTTTTGTTACAGTTAACATGACTTATCCCTCCAGTTACAGACAACATGTTGTCAAGACCAACAAGTATCAAGTTGAAAAGAAGATACAAATAAAAGTGTAATCATAGGTAGTTACTACGGTTCCACCACAAAACCGTGTTCGACTAAAGCGCGCTCGACAAAAACGCGTAGCTGACGTCATCACAGCACGACAACAGCGCGGAGAAAAAAGCATGCTGTGAACGCTAAAGCTAAAATTAACCCCTAAACCTAAACCTAACCCCCCTAAACCTAATCCTAAACCTAACCCTAAACCTAACCCTTAACCTAACCCTAAACCTAACCCTTAACCTAACGCTAAACCTAAACCTAATCCTAACCCTTAACCTAACCCTTAACCTAACCCTCAACCTAACCCTAAACCTAACCCTAACCCTTAACCTAACCCTAAACCTAACCCTTACCTTAACTTGAATCGGCTTGCTTTTAAAGCGCTATTTAAAGCGCCCTTTTTTCTCCGCAGTTGCTGTTGTCGCCCTGCTGATGACGTCAGCGACGCGGTTTAATTGGGCGCGCTTTAGTGGAGCGCGGTTTTGTCGTGCCATGAGTTACTACAGTCTTGATGGCCAAACACCTGAGCAAATCTAATGTAGAATCGAATATAGGAATTGGACAGTATTACATTTATAGCATCCTTTTTGTTCTTGTTTCTAAGAGGATATATTATTATTTCCCTGAATTACATATATAGCGTCATCCTCTGATCATGTTATTTCAAGTACAGTAGGAGTAAATCCATCTAGATTCTTCAGGATTAGCACCTTATTGGAATACATAGTAGATGTATTGGAACAAAAAATTACTGTCATGGAAAGTGTGTATTTGGCACCTTTAAATCTTGACACGTGTTTGGTTTTAAGTGTAAAGGAAGTTGGTTTTATTTCCATCCTTTAGGTGGTCAAAATCATCTGATCTTGAGTGAAAAATTAATATTTGATCCCTGCTCCCATGAGAAAGTAACCAATTGGAATAACACATATTTTAAAATGGGAGGTAAATATTGTTGGAAAGCATAGGTGGTAAATAGGATAGTTTCCTTAATTGCATATAATTAATTATACTTTAAACATTTTTGAGTCTACAAAAAGAGTTTGCCAAAATAACTGAAAAGTAATACATTCACCATATGTTGTACCATTTATTTGGATCAGAATCATTGGCTGCTTGGAATCTTTATGCTTTTGAACATATCAGATAAAATTGTGTTTTTTTAGAGATTAAAGTAACACATCCAATTTTCAACAAATATGAAAAATACATAAATCACTTGGAAAAAAGAGTAAGCATTTCCTATTCTAGGCATTTGTTATACAATAACAATAGCAATAGCAGTTAGACTTATATACCGTTTCATAGGGCTTTCATCCCTCTCTAAGCGGTTTACAGAGTCAGCAGAGGACCCACAGTCTGGGTCCTCATTTCACCCACCTCGGAAGGATGGAAGGCTGAGTCAACCTTGAGCCGGTGAGATTTGAACCGCCGAACTGCAGATAACAGTCAGCTGAAATGGTCTGCAGTACTGCACCCTAACCAATGTGCCACCTCGGCTCTTCAATGGTTTCAGGTTTTAAGAAATATTAAATATATTTCTTTTTATATCAAAACAAGCTTAATTTATTAAAACCTTTAATGATGTTTAAAGCTGCAAAAATATAGTACTTTGAATTATTTGAACTATTGTCAAAAAGTTATTTGGATTCTTGGAAAGACACTTTGGTACTGAAAAAAAAACATTATCTTAAGAAAATATGCCAATCATAGGAAAGAATGGACAGTATATTTCAATGTGGTAGGTATTCACTTTGTTGTTTAAAAATTAAGTTATAGCACATTCTATATAGGTATAATTATTATTGAACTTCCCTCAAATCATTAAATTTCTGATTACTTCATCTTTTAAAAAAGATCCTGCTTTGTTCTATTTGAACTTTTCTGCTTTGTAGTTTCAATTTGAATAGTTTATTACAGATCACAAATTAAATGTGCATATCAAAGCAATTAGATTAAATAAAATAATGCAGAGAAATGAAAGAGGAAACAAAAGGGAGGAATGAGGAAAAGTACTATGTAATGAAAAAAGGGAAAACAATATAGTGTTCTGTTCTGCCCCCCCCCCTCGTCCCACACCAACACACACTCCGAGCCAAAGATAAGTTACGGCATTTAATTAACAGACAGACAGGTCCTTGGCAGCAAACCGGCACAGACAAGCTGGGGCAGCAGTCCAGCACAGATAAGCCGTGGCAGCAATCCAGCCTGCCTAGCTCACCGTAATGTTCTCCAACATTAGTTCCTGCGTGGACTTCTGCAAGAGGGGCGTGTGCACAAGCAGTCCTTTTATAGTCTGGAGAGGAGCCTAATGACCACCAGTTGAGTGCAATTACCTCCTGTAATTGCGTAATTGTTCCTTACACCTATTAGCTCTTTGGTGCCAGGCATCTAGGAACAACTCCCTTGGCTCCTCTCCCCTGCTGACGTCCGGATCACACTCCCTTGTCTCCTCCCCACTGGTCCAAGGCTCAGGCGCCTCCTGGTGGCCAACCAGCCTCTCTGCACCTTGCTTGGAGTCAGAACCTTGTCCAGGGTCCTCCACATTCTCCAAAGCCGACTCATAGGGCACCTCACTGTCGGAGTCTGGTGGCACCTCCAACAGCTCCTGCTGGGCCACAACAGTGTTCTAGTGTTTTTTTTATAGTACTCTACATTGTACAGCTCAAAATTAATTTGCCATTAATAATAATCAGGTTCTACAAGCTTCTAATGCAATCTCTGCAAAAAACTTTTGTTATTTTAGTATCCTTATCTCCATGAATGAATTTTAAATAAAATCAATCTGAATGTCTAGGTAATGGTCTAATGAAAGCTGTTAAACACTCCCTGTGCATCTCTCTGAATATTGGTAAGAACCAGAATTATTACTTGATTTTCTGTACAAGACTTTATAAGCTTTCTTCTTCAAGACCATTACAAAGACTGCCAAGTTAGCTATGACTTGCAGAAGTTGAGTGATATCCTCTTTCTATTATTAAATCATCTCAGATTTGTGTTTTTTCGCTATATTTGTGTTTCTGTATTTTATATTTTATATTTGTGTTTTATTGGTCTAGGAAATTGAATCCATCTCTTATGTTAACTGCAAAATGTCATAACAGGGTAAAGGGCTTACAAAATTCTGTCCTTACCTTAGTTATAAGGTCCTTATTTTCCAACAGTCCAGTAGTTTATTGTTTATTGTTTACAAATTGGGTAATAATATTAAGATGAAACTCAAAAATATGCACATGAGTAATACATATCTTATTTTAGTAGCATTTCTGCAAGGGTAGTAAAAGGATTAGCTTTTTGTATTACTTCAACTGTGCAATTAGTTTTAAAGTAAGAGATTTCTATTGATTGGTGGATGAATCAGGAAAAGAGGGATTAAGAACAGAAACTATAAATCTGCCTTTAACAAAGAATTTAAAATAAATTAAATAAGCTTCATATGATTTTAGTGCAGTGTGAAGTACTGCAATGGGATTTCTATACTGATCAAAGAAATTTGACTTTTATGTGATTAATAATATTTTGGGTTTAAAAAATTAGTGAAAGATGGATAACAAATTAAGGTAAAGAAAATTAGGGAGCATTGCTAACAATTGGACAGAAATAACTGTAAGGTCCCTGAATTGTGCAGAATTTTTAGTTTTCTATGGAGATTGAGTGGACACAAGCTTTGGAAACAATTGGACCTGGTGGGATTGAAATATTGGCCTCTACATTTTTTGATTCCCAGTAGGAACTATTAGACCCCTCAAATGAAATAAACCAATTCAAGTATATAGACCATAGTTGTCCAATCTTTTGGCTTGCCTTGGCCACACTGACTGAAAAGGAATTGTTTGGGCCATATGGTTCAAAGTTACAACAGTGTTGAAAAAAATTGAAAATCTGTTGTGGCCCAGCAGGAGCCGTTGGAGCTGCCACCAGACTCCGACAGCGAGGGGCCCTATGAGTCGGCTTTGGAGGATGTGGAGGACCCTGGACAGGGTTCCGACTCCGAGCAGGGCGCAGAGAGGCTGGTTGGCCACCAGGAGGCGCCTGAGCCTTGGACCAGTGGGGAGGAGACAAGGGAGTGTGATCCGGATGTCAGCAGTAGGGAGGAACCCTCCTGCAACCCTCTTCCTTCCCCTGCTGTGCCCACCAAGCCACGCCCACCCACCCATGCCACACCCGCCAAGCCATGCTCACAGAACCGCTAGTAAAAAAAATTGAATCCCACCACTGCTCTATACCTTATCTAGTCCTTAAGATAATTGATGTGCTGGAGAAAGTCCATAGATGCAGTTGGTATGTAACCATTTTCCATCATTTGGATCTAAAATTATTAGATTAATGGAAGTAAGTCAGCGGGTGCCAGGCTAAGATTTAACCAAACTGTCACAATGCCAATCGCTGTATTTGATTCTCGATGGCCTTTGATACTATCAACTGTGGCATACTTCTGGAGTGGCTTTGGGGGTTGGGAATGGGAGCTTGTGTTGCCCTGGTTCACTTCCTTTCTCTGTGGTTGCTCTCAGTCAGTGTTGATAGGGAATGAGAGGTCCAGCTCTCATCTTTAGCTTTGCAGGTCCCACAGCGCTTGGTAGTTTCTCTGCTTCTGCTTAACATCTACATGAAGATACTGGATAAGATAATCTATCACCTTGGGCTGACAAATCAATCTACTATCACACCCAGTGGTGGGTTTCAAAATTTTTTGGAACCTCTTCTGTAGGTGTGGCCTGCTTTTCGGGTCCACTGGTGGAACCTCTTCTAACCAGTTCGGTAGATTTGACGAACCGGTTCTACCGAACCAGTGCGAACCGGTAGGAACCCACCTCTGATCACACCCAACTGTATTTTTTGGCCCATGGTGTGTTAAATGATGCTCTTGCAGACCTTTCTCTTGCAGAGATTCAAGACAGTTAAGGGCTTTATGGAAGAAAACAGGCTGAAACTGGCAAGACAGAATGGCTCTGAGTTTGGGGTTCTTTGGCCCGAGGAGAATTGACATCTTGGTTTTTATTGGGGTGGTACTTCTCCAGACAGACCTGGTGTGTAATCTGAGGGTTATCCTGGACTCAAGTCTCCTGCTTGAGGAGTAGGTGACAGTCATGGACAGGAGGGCCTTTGTGCAATTATTGGTTGTGCCCCAGTTACACCCATTCCTGGACCAACAATCCCTGTTCACAGTCACCCACACCCTATTATCTCCCTTCTTGACTGTTGCAATATGCTGTCCATGGGGCTGACCTTGAAAAGTATCCAGAAGTTTCCATTGGTTCAAATGTGGTGACCTACATGGTTTTGTGCAGGCACATGTGTCTTCTCTCCTATGGGAAGTGCATTGGTTGTCAATTTGCTTCAGGTCCAATTCAAGGTACTGGTTGTCATCTTCAAAGCCCTACATGTCTTAGAAACAGGTTGTTTGAAGGACCATATTTTCCTGGTCACATCTACCTGATCCTCCAGAGCGGGGTGAGTTGTGGCAGAGAATGCTGTGTCCCCTCTCCTAAGGAGGTTCATCTGGTGGGACCAAGAACGGCCTTCTCCATGGTGGTTCCTTCCCTGTGACACATCATCCTCATAGGTTGGCCCCCACTTTGACATTCTTTCGCAAGGCCCTGAAGGCCTGGGCACTTACTGACCTTAAATGTTGGTCTTAGTTTTTATTTATTTAATCTCTCTCTCTCTAATTACCCTGTAGTTCAAGACTGATTACAGTGATCAGTGTAGGAGATTAAAATTATTAGAATTATTCTGTTATAACAACTCATATACAGAAACAATATTTTATTTTCCTGTAAGAAGTAGATGTGAACTAATCTCCATTGCATATCTTTTGGCGTGGGAGAAGTTTCTGGGTTTATATGTTATTGAAGATGATTACGTCTTTTAGTCATTCATTTCAGAATAATAATAAATGGCACAAGATGTCCTGTGCAGGGATACTTTTGTCACTAATAAAATGAATACTATCTGCAAAGAAGGATTTCACAATTACCAAATTTCTGCCTTACGGAGATACAATTGCACTTCTCGATAGTGAGAATTACATGCAAAATCCCAAATGGATATTTAAGAAGGTGTGTAGTCTCAGTCCTATTTTTGAGAAAAATTGTTTCCTCCCCTCTTTCTTAGAAGTTAAATAGTTTAGCTTCCAGATAGAGTACAAAATGGGGAAAATGCCCCATGGACTAGCATTTGATCATCACTACCCTACAGACTGAGTTTTTAATGTTCAAGTAAAAAGCTGTCATTTATTTATTTATTTATTGGTCTTTATGCCGCCCACTCCCAAAGGACTCCGGGCGGCTTACAATAAACAGAGGAAGCGGATAAATAGACAGACAGACAAACAACAGTTTAAAATATACAACATTCATAGTTACAGTGGGGCTGGCTATTTCAACAGCCCCCCAGCCTGCCGGAGCAGCCAGATCTTAGTGGCTTTGCGGAAGGCCGGGAGAGTAGTAAGGGTCCGGATCTCCACGGGGAGCTCGTTCCAGAGGGCTGGAGCTGCAACAGAGAAGGCTCTCCCCCGGGGAGTCGCCAGCCGGCATTGGCTGGCAGATGGAATCCAGAGGAGGCCTAGTCTGTGCGATCTGATCAGTCTATGGGAGGTAATTGGCAGGAGGCGGTCTCTCAGGTCTGTCATGTATATTCATACTTTCAGAAATAAACATAGTGGAGAGATCATAAGTGACATAAGTTCACTTTGGCTGCAAAGTAGCAGATTTCCACCATTGAAATGCTTTTATTATTGGGGCATTTTTCCTAATATTCAACTAGCAATTGTTTTCTGGGTCTTTAATATTCTGCCTTCTGCAGCAAGATCTATAGAAAATAGATCTTGGCCTTCTTTTGTGGCTCCCCTACAGAAGTTTACAAAGTGATGTGCTCAATCATGTTTCCTCCTTTCACAGTATCTTCCCTTAGAATTTTGCTTCCTATCCTCTCACTGACAGACTGAATCTGTTCCCATCTAATGAAATTCTTTTGAAAGCACAGCTACATCTTGCATCAAGTCTTACAAAAGCGTCTGGGACAGCCCAATCAGATCAAGGTTGACCTTTTGGCCATCATTCCAAACAGTATACTTTTCTGCTTTTCCTCAGTTGGAACTCTGGCTTTAGTCAAGATGGATGGAATAACGAACAGTTTCAAATAAGTTTCAGTCAATTTCAGCCCAAAACCTTTAGGCCTCTTCTAAAATGCTAAAGATGAAGAGGAATTTCACCTTTCAACATGACATAAAGCAAAGCAGACCTCCAAATCAACAGAAGAATGGCTTCAGCAGAATAAGATCAAGGTTTTGCAATGGCCCAGCGAGAGCCCGGACTGGAATCCAATTGAAAATCTGTGGGATGACCTGAAGAGGGCTGTACACAGGAGATGCCCTTGCAATCTGACAGATTTGGAGTGCTTTTGCAAGGAAGAGTGGCTGAAGAATCCCAAGGCATGCCATGCTGATAGGCTCTTACCATGCTATCTTAAAATCAAAGTGTGCTTCAACAAAGTATTAATTTAAGGGTGCACATCTTTATGTAACCACATTACTGTAAGTTTTTTATTGTTATTTTTCCCTTTAAAAATTCAGTTTGTTTTTCAGTTGGACTGTACAGTTTATATGTCAAAGCTGGTAAGAACGTGGTCTGATTTTTTTACATCTGAAAAACCTGGCATTATAACAGGGGTGTGTAGACTTTATCCTCTGTATATCTGGGAACGTGTGAAAAGTGTGATTCTTTGGAGCTGCTGAAGAAAACATGAAATGAGGGGATAGGAATTTCAGGTAGTAATTTAGAAGAAAAGTATTTTAGAGCATACGGCATTCAGAGATATGGAATGGAATGGGATGAGTGATTATATAGCTCTTAATCTCTTCAAATGGCAAGGAAAACTGAAATTAAGCAAAACTTGAGGAACTCTGCATATTAGCAGTTAAACATAGTGCAGCTTTTGAGGTGCACCTGTCTGAAGAATTTGGATTGTCAAGACACAACCCTGACTATCTCACATTGATTAAGCTTGTATTCTATCTTTGAATGGAGGAGTTGCATCTACAAAGCAAATCCTTATTCAGAGCAAAGAGAGCTCTATAATATCTTAATAAATCTCACCAAGCTGCCTTACTGCTGTCTTACTACTAATAATAGTATATTCTCTGTGACTCCTTTGTTGAAAAGGGTTTGTTTAAGGGTTTATTAAACTTGTATGCCGCCCTATTCCCAGAGGGACTCAGGGCGGCTAACAAACCAAGGGAAAGGGAACAATACAAGAACAAACAAAACGAGAAACAAATTACAAAGAAAAGTTTTAAAAAAACTCACAACAGTCGCAATAATTCGAGTGGGGCTGGGAACTCATCAGTCCCAGGCCTGCTGGAACAGCCAGGTCTTGATGGCTTTGCGGAAAGCCTGAAGGGTGGTGAGGATCCGAATCTCTACGGGGAGGTCGTTCTAGAGGGCTGGAGCAGCCACAGAGAAGGCTCTCCTCCAAGTAATCGACAGTCGATATTGGCATTGGAATTCGGAGGAGGCCTAATCTGTGGGGTCTAATAGGTCTTTGGGAGGTGACTGGCAGGAGGCAGTCTCTCAAGTACCCAGGTCTGATACCATGTAGGGCTTTATAAGTAACAACTAGCACCTTGAAGCGCGTCCGGAGACCAATAGGCAGCCAGTGCAGCTCGCGGAGGATAGGTGTAATGTGGGTGAACCAAGGTGCACCCACAATCGCTCGAGCGGCTGCATTCTGGACAAGCTGAAGTCTCCGAATGCTCTTCAAGGGCTGCCCCATGTAGAGCGCATTACAGTAGTCCAGTCTTGAGGTCACAAGGGTGTGAGTGACTGTTCTGAGAGCCTCCCGGTTCAGGTAGGGGCGCAATTGGAGCACCAGGCGAACCTGGGCAAATGTCCCCCTAGTCACAGCCGACAAATGGTGTTCTAAAGTCAGCTGTGGATCCAGCAGGACCCCCAAATTGCGAACCCTGTCTGAGGGGCGTATAATTTCACCCCCCAGCCTGAGAGTTGGAAACAGGGTTTACCTTCATTGCTTTCAGGTAAGGAGTTACCTAACAATGTGTTGTGCTGGTTTTCTAAATTACTGTTGAACTAAAACAATGTACTTCAGAGGACAATGGCAATATTATGAATGATAAGAATAAGGAAATAACTACTTTTTCTTTTCATAGTTATACCTTTAGGCATAAGTTGACAGAAGGTTAAAGTAGGGTGGCTGCTTCTGTTGTCTGCAAAATATAGGGTTATATTATAGGCAAATTATGCAAGCTATCAATTTGAATAAGTCTGATAAACATGAAAAGAAAAGCTGGTGTTATTGAATCATTTACTTTTGACAAAGTGTAAATGTACTTATAATTTCATTAATGGGTCCCAAAAGAATATTTAAAAATAAGTGGAGTGAGTTAATAACAATGTATAAAATGAGAAAATCACTGATATGGGAAATTTATTTACCGGTGAGAATTTAGATTTGCTTTTGTAGTATTGAATCTCAGAGTAAGGATAGGTTTCCTAAATGTGACCTGTTTTGAAAGGACTCTAGCCAACATTAACCAAATGTTTCCGTCCATTTCAGTTGTTAAAATAATAGAGCGGATGCATGAACAAAATCAGAATTACAACAATAAAAATATTCTGGTTTAAAATAATTTTTATTCATGCATGCATGCATGCATGCATGTATGTATGTATGTATGTATGTATATAAAAATCTAATAGATACCTTTCACCCTGGCTTCGCTGATAACGGATAAGAGCCTGTGGCCTAATGGCTAAGAAGTCTGCCTAGTATGTAATATAGCCCAGGTTCAAATCCCAGTAAGGGCATGGCTAGCTGATGAGAGCTAAATAGCTTGAAATAGATTTATACTAGTCTCCCTTTATTTATTTATCAGCACAAATACAACTATATGTGTGTGTGTGTGTGTGTGTGTGTGTCCAGTTTTACACCCTGCTCCAAGTGGTCAATTGGACAGAAAAGCAGAGGTTGAAATTGTCTTACAAGTCAGAGAAAATGTCAACACAATGATAGTGTCCAATGATTGGGTGGGAAAGGGTATGTGTGCTCACAGCAGATTTAAATGGCCAGGAGTAGTTGGGTGAACCTTGACTGCATCATCTCCAGGCATTTCACCAAGAGACCATAGATTTTCTCTATAAGCAACTTTTGAATTGCCATAGAAGAAGGAATAGGTTTGATGTCTACAGTCCCAAATACTTTTCTAGATAATTAAGCCTGATTAAAAATAGTGGGATTCACGTTTAGGTAAAACACAGACAGGATTGCAATGTAAGACTTTGCAAAATACAATGGAACTTATTTCCATATGATGATTTTTTTTTATATATAATTGAATTATTGTTCGCCTTGTCTCTATTGGTTTGGTAAGTCTTCTTTCAAAATGAATGAACAGGCAGATTTATATAGCACAATTTCAACTCCTGCTTAATAATGTTGATTTATATAAATGTACTTACTTTATAAGGTGATGCAGTCTAAAGGAAAAGCTTAGGGTTGATATGTAAATGGTAAATATTTCTTCATGTCCAATGTTAAGACTAGAATATCGTTGAAAACTCCTGTGACAGCTGCTTTCTTGCAGGTCATAAATGTTATTTTCACACACAATGCTGAAATAGTCTGTTTTACCCTCTGTTGGGGAATCCATACATGAATTAGTGGTGTTTCCCAGTTTCATTCAGAAAAACTAGAATAATCATTACTACAATGGAGGGATTAAAACATTGTTGTTTGATGCACAAATCCCTAGATTTTTTTTACTCTCCTCTCATGCAGTTTCAGCTACTTAATTGGAAACTGGCAATATGGAGTATTGAAGAAGAAAAGGAAGGATGTTGCTTCTTTAATATAAGGATCTATGCAGTGGTGGGTTTCAAAAATTGTTCGAACCTACTCTGTGGGTGTGGCCTCCTTTGTGGGAGTGGTTTGCCACCCATGTGACCAGATGGGAGTGGCTTGCCGCCCATGTGACCGGATATGAAGATGCCAACGACACTTGTCAGAACCACCTTAAATTACTTCACACACAGCACTGGCCTGCATAAGAATATGATGTAAACTTGTTTTTTAAAAGGCATCTTTGGTTTGCGTTAAAACAACTTCAACACACACAATGTTCTGATTGCACCACAAACGCAATAGTCATCCTTACCTTTCACAGAGGCACTGAGTTTTATAAATATGAGCATGATAGTGTAGAATAATCATATCCAAGGACCAGTGGTGGGTTTCAAAAAATTTTGGAACCTCTTCTGTAGGTGTGGCCTGCTTTCCGGGTCCACTGGTGGAACCTCTTCTAACCGGTTTGGTAGATTTGACGAACCGGTTCTACCGGATAGGTGCGAACTGGTAGGAACCCACCTCTGGATCTATGCCACCCTTGTCTTTTGATACCTGAGGAGTACAGGTAGCCCTTGACTTACAACCACAATTGGATTCACAATTTCCATTACTAAGCAAAGCAGTTCTTAAGTTAGTCATTCCCAATATTACAACCTTTTTCATAGTTGTAGTGAGTCGTTGCAGCTGTTAAGTGAATAATATCGTCATTAAGCAAATCAGGCTTCTCCCATTGACTTTGCTTGTATGTAGGTTGTCAATCAAGGATGATCACATGACATGGACAACAGTTGTCATTACAAAAAGATTGTGTTACCCTGTTGGCGCTCATTTTAAGACATAAAATTTTCAACTATGAATTGTTTGTGTTTTGATATTGTTCCCTATCATGCCAACATTTTGTTTCTATTGTTTTTACAGATAACAAATTTGTTTTTATACCAATATCTCATTCTAATAAGAAACAAAACGATAAGAGGCTCTTGCCATCTAAAAGAAATGCTGACATGAAACTGCAAAAACCTGCAAATAATATGGTTTATTCATTCACACTTTTCTAGCAAAGCTTTTGCATTTATATTATAGCCTCATACAATAATGAGAAACGTTTGCTGAAATAGAATTTAGATCCATTCATATTCTATGAATAATAGTCTAAATCTCCTGAGAATAGGTTTTGCTTTAAACCACAGGCATGAAAAACTATTTATTTCTTTGGTATTATCATCTGTCCATATGGTGGCATTAGGTTTTTAATCTGTAAAATTGATTTTTTTTGTATGTATGGAAACCATTATCCATCATTTACATACGATTATCTACAATTGGTTTAATTGCACATTTTTAATACTGATTAGGCTTCTATTTTTAATTATTGCAAATACAGATGGAAAATCTGTTACCTGTTTGGGGTATTTATTTACGTGTAATTTTACCTTGACTTAAATAGTCATGGCATCAGTGGCATATATATTTAGATAATCAATCATTTGTAATGCCTAGGGCCAGTTTCTCAACCTCATGCAAGATTATCATAATATGCTGTCTGTGATTATGGAATAAATGTAGCTTCTTGGCACCACACAGAGTATTATTTTCTAAGCATTATGCCTGAAATATAAAGTACAGTATTTATAGTTACTATTAATACAAATTGAGTTTATTATATTTAAGTAGCTTCATTTAATTTCCTGATTATAGCTGATAACCTTGATATGACTTTTCTCTGATCCTTCTCTCATTATGTGGCAAGGAGAACGAACAAAACCGATAGGTGCCCCAACAGTTTACTATCTTAATATTCATGGTTATTTTTACTTTTTTTAAAAAAAAAAAAGTGATTATTTTTTTGGAGGCCGAAATAATCACCTGTGTTTTTTCAAGAATGTAAAATGGAGTCTGGAAAGAGTCCAAGAAGCAGGCAGAGCCATTCATCCTTTCAAAAAAAAATATATGCCTATAAATAGCAAACTTTTGATGCTGTAAAAGGATGGAAGCAAAAGCCTAAAGATATTTAATCAATAGCACAATTAACAACTACTTAGTAGAAATGTGTGGCAATTTAGAAATGAAATGCAGTTCAACACAAAGAGGGTTGTTTCAGGTTCCTTAGAAATGCAAATAGGGGTAAACTGTTCAGTTTTGCATATGGCATTAGTAAAAAAATAATAATAATCAAGTTCTAAAGTATCTAAAGTGCAGCAGTGATTCTTCGTTGTCTTCCCTCACCCAACCCGAAACAAAGGATAGGAGCAAAACCCAAAGAAAGAAAATGCTTTTCCGGAGAGTTAAAAAGTACAAGGACAATTTAAACCTGGCGACTTATCTGCAGAGATCTATCTTCTGAAGTATGATATCAAGTTACAAGCTTATTACTGAAACTGGCATCAAAAAGTATTTTGAAAACAGCGTACGCTTTATTAGAAGATATAGAGTAGCAAGGGAGAGAAGGATAGATGCAGGTGTTAACAAAGCACAGTGTTTATTCATGTTTATTCTGATGGTCAACCATTTCAAGAACAGCTAACAAAAACAAAATAAGAACAGTATAACTGATGAAAGAAATGTCCTTCTGGGTTCGGCTCCAAGTGGGGAAAAAGACACTGGAGACATGGAGGCTGCTTGGAAAGATGGTTTATTGGTGGACAGGACCACATGGCTGGAGCCCTGAACAGAAAAGGGGATCACATGCTTCAATGTTGGTGGAGAAGAAGAGAAGGGCTTGCTAGGCTTTTTATAACCTGTTTAGTCCCACCTCTCTGTTTCCTGTTCCTGTGTAAGAAATGTATTCTGATTGGTTGTCAGACTCCCATAGGGCCATGCAGGGGCAACTCTCTGGGCTGTGTTTTGAATCCAGATTTAGTTGAGTTCTCAGATGCCATGTGGTCAGTTGAGTAAAGGGCCAATATTATCATGCCTTTACTCCCATCCCCCCTGGGGCTGCAATGGAGAAGTCTTTACTATGTAAAAGGGACTAGCTTGGCCTTCTTAATGGCCCGTTAACAGTGGGGATGGGCAGGAAGCTACAGGCAACTAGTCTGTCTTTTGAAACATGTTTCTTTCTTTTCATATCCAGAGAAATATTCTGCCTTTTCAATATTTCCTAGGATATTTCATTTTTCTGGGAGAGGGCTGGGTGATAACTTCCCACATAACAAAATTATAAATAACATAAATAACAGCTGAGACATCCCACAATGACACTAACAATCATCACAGTTAACACAACCATCCATGTCATCAGGGCCCCAGGTTAAACAACAAAACCAGCCCAAGAATCACATAGAATAATCCAGCCAAAATTCATTTTTTTTATCTGCTTACACTCCATAGACACAATCTTGCCAGACTAAACCTTTACTACTATTGCCCTAATGGATATACCATGGAGATTATCAGGAGAGCTGATCCTAACTCTCTTCCACTGCCTCCTATTCAGCACTGGGCTGTGCTGCCTCTTGTCTCATCCCACTCTTCAGAATGTTTGCTAAAAGCTCCTTGTCAGTGGTGGGCTTCAAAAATTGTTCGAAACCTACTCTGTGGGTGTGGCCTCCTTTGTGGGAGTGGCTTGCTGCCCATGTGACCAGATGGGAGTGGCTTGCCGCCCATGTGACCGGATATGAAGATGCCGACGACACTTGTCAGAACCACCTTAAATTACCTCACACACAGCACTGGCATGCATAAGAATAGGATGTAAACTTGTTTTTTAAAAGGCATCTTTGGTTTGCGTTAAAACAACTTCAACACACGCAATGTTCTGATTGCACCACAAACGCAGTAGTCATCCTCACCTTTCACAGAGGCACTGAGTTTTATAAATATGAGCATGATAGTGTAGAATAATCATATCCAAGGACCAGTGGTGGGTTTCAAAAATTTTTGGAACCTCTTCTGCAGGTGTGGCCTGCTTTCCGGGTCCACTGGTGGAACCTCTTCTAACCGGTTTGGTAGATTTGACGAACCGGTTCTACCGAATAGTTGCAAACTGGTAGGAACCCACCTCTGCTCCTTGTGTATCCCTCTTCTCCGAATTCTATTTTTAAAATAAAAATTCCTATCAAAACAGGTCTGCTATTCCTTCTATTAATCCTTGTTATCTTATGCCCAGTGTTGGTATTCCATACACAATTCAAATTTCAAGAACTAGTGAATGCTTTTGAATGTGATGGTTTGAGGTCGATCAATAAAGTATGCTGGTTATCTAGGCAATGGAATGTCAAAAATTATGCACAGCTATAATCTTCTTTTGGAACACTATTTAGGAAGTTAAAAATAATTATCCAATTTCTAAACACTAAATATTGTCTAAAGATTTAAAATGCTTGAAATAGGAAATAGTATTACAAGGTTTGAGGGAGACTTTGTCAGAGTTCACTTTATTACAAATGGTGTTTTAAAAATGCACCTTGGCATTTCTAGAAGCATTGCACCTAGTAAGTATATTAGAGTGCAATATCAATTATTCAATTTTATGGATTGATAAAGATATAACTGTAGATATGAGCTCTGAAAGAAATAATCAAGTCAGTATACGTTCCATAATTGTATTTATAAACTTTCCCTATGTCATGTTCCTAGAGAATAAAAATAATAATGGTGGGGTCTAGTTTATGCAAAAACACTACAATATGAGTTCAGGAATGGAACAACTCATTTTTCTATGTTCAAAAACCACGGTCATTATTGAAAATATTGCTACAATCAATATATAGTTAAATTATGATATGTATGTACTTAAATCAGAAGTGCCATATCTGGGGTCCAAAAGTCCAGACACTCTGCATGTCATCAACGATTATAATTTTAAATTGACCCTGGGTTATATAAAACGTGTCTTGCATAATTCTGACATTATGCAAGGAGATCTAAAAATGACTATCATAATTTGAGTGCAAATGCATGCTGTGTGATCCAATGTGCATGAAAATGGATTTATATAGTGTTTATCCGGCTTGAACCTTTGAGTCACCCAGGGAATGCCTATGTTCATTTGTGTCATTGAAATCATATGAAAAATATAACTAGAATTAAGTTAGGAGTATCTCTATACAGGTAGTTGCTTTAGTGCTTAAATGTGTGTGTGTGTGTGTGTGTGTGTGTTGTATTTGTGCTGATAAATAAATAAAGGGAGACTAGTATAGATCTATTTCAAGCTATTTAGCTCTCATCAGCTAGCCATACCCTTACTGGGATTAGAACCTGTCCTGTATTACATCTTAGGCAGATGTGTTAACCACTAAGCCACAAGGTTCTCCTCCTTTATCAGCTGAGCCAGGGAAATAGGTATATATTTAGTGTCACAACCCCTGGTATGCCCAAATATGGGAGGAAGTCTACTCCTTCCATTCTCTGTCTATCGGCTCGTCACAAGAGACCATCCAGACAGAAACCCAATATTTTTACTGTTGCCTTTGTTACATTTGTGTTGTATTTGTGCTGATAAATAAATAAAGGGAGACTAGTATAGATCTATTTCAAGCTATTTAGCTCTCATCAGCTAGCCATACCCTTACTGGGATTCGAACCTGGGCTGTATTACATCTTAGGCAGATGTGTTAACCACTAAGCCACAAGGTTCTCCTCCTTTATATATATATATACATTAATCAGCAGATTTACCACTGAAGAAAGTATTAAATGTATATTGCTTGTTGTAGCAATCTCTTTGAGGTAATGACCAATTAATGAAGGACACCTGATAAACCCATGTTGAAATGAGAGCTGAATTATGTTTTAGGTCATCACTACACCATGGACTAACTTCACACTTTGGTAAGAGTCAAATCACTGCTTAAAAGAAAAAAGAAAGCTATTGATTAAAGACTTTAGCAAGAGGTTCAGGTAACATGGGGAGGGTTTTTTTTGTATATAATACATTAGTCCATTGATGATGTTTGTTTATTCAGAAGGACTAAATCCTGACAGAATCTTCCCCAGGGAATTAAACCACAAGAGAAGGAACAGAAACATTTATTATTACTGTTTAAGTCTGCACTGCCAGGATTTCATGTCATAGGAAAAAACACCAACTACTCTCTGAAGTTCCAATTAAATTATGAGAACAAGTACCTATATAATGCTAATTGTCTAATATTCTTATGTCATAATCTCAAATTCTTTCCTCTGACTATTTAAATGGCTGAAGTTTGGGTGAGCAAAATTCTTCAGCTTCATTCTCTTGGGGGTATGTGACACAGTTAACACTTGTCAGTGAAAATGTTTCTGTATAGAAAACTGGAACTTTGGTAACCTTATAAATTAGCTTATTAACAAGAAAGATCCCATGGGAAGCCCAGACGGTTATGCGGCTGTGTCTCTAATATATTCTAATCCTTGTTTAAAATTCAAAACTTGTGCTTTTGCAGAGTTTAGGTCCAGTATAATCCAAGGATTTAAAGACATTTATTGAATAGATAATTCTGTTCTTAATTTTGGTTCAAATATTTGCTTTCTCGTTCTATTATTCTAAAACAAATGGTCTTTTTCTCATTCTACTATAATAATAAAGATGTTGATCTAATAGTTAAATTCTACAGAGAAAGAATTGTAATCTCCATATCCTTTGTCGCCCTTTCAATCAGCAGTGTTTTGTCTTTCCCTCCTAACTGCGGTACCACTGAAAACACATTTTGCTTTGTGTGTTCACTTGGGATGCTCTTATATTTGCTCCCAGATGGGACAGAAAAAATAGAAAATAAAAGTGATCTTATTTCTATAAAGAATAAGGCATATTCAACTTTTAAGAAGGAAAATCCATACCCTTTTGATGAAGTGTGAGATACAATGTACAAATTGCATTAACCCACACTACGCTTTATACACATCATAGGCTAAATTATAGGACACCATTTTTAAAACAGATACAGGGAGTCCTTGTTTAGTAACTGCAATTGGTTCCAGTGACTTGGTTGTTAAATGACAGTCATAATGCGAAAATTGCACCTGTGCTTATTGTTTTACTTCAGCTTTCCTTTTCTTTAGAGTGTGGGTGTCAAACTTGCCATGTCACCTTGTGTCATGTGATGTATTGTGACATTTTCTCCTGTTTGGAGCTGGTGTGGCCATAGCCTGTGCGTGATCCATCTGGCCCGCGTTTGACACCCCTGCTTTACAGCCTCAGAAAGGTACGATCCTGTACAGCTGGGTGAGCTCAAAAGGTGGGGAAGGTTTATAGGAATCAAATCATGAGGAAGCGAGATAAAAGGGCAAATCTTATAGCCCTTCTCCCTCACTTCCACACTTGTAGAATTGTTTGTTAACTGTTAACTGTTTATTCCATTTGTATGCCGCCCTTTCCCCCCGAGGGGGACTCAGGGCGGCTCACAGCTCAAAACAAGGGAAGGGGGGATACAAACAATTTGACAACAACATAAAACAATACATAATTTAAAAGCGCAACAATCATACCATTCGAGATAGGGGCACGGTTCTTTAGCCCCAGGCCTGTCGGAACAGCCAGGTTTTAAGGGCTTTGCGGAAGGCCTGGAGGGTGGTGAGGGTGCGAATCTCCACGGGGAGTTCGTTCCAGAGGGTTGGAGCAGCCACAGAGAAGGCTCTCCTCCGGGTAGTCGCCAGTCGACACTGGCCAGCGGATGGAATTCGGAGGAGGCCTAGTCTGTGGGATCTAATCGGTCTGGAGGAGGTAATTGGCAGAATGTTTACTCTCTGCTGGCATAATTAGCAAGAAGTGAATGTTTGTATTTAGATTCATTGGAGATGAAGCAGTGGTGGGTTTCAAAAATGTTTGGAACCTACTCTGTGGGTGTGGCCTCCTTTGTGGGAGTAGCTTGCCGGCCATGTGACCTGGTGGGAGTGGCTTGCTGGCCATGTGTTCTCTCTCTCTCTTTCTCTCTCTCTCTCGCTTTCCTTCCTTTTGTCTCTCTGTCCCTTTTTTATTTTTTTCTTTCATCTCTCTCACTCTTTTTCTTTTCTTTCTTTTTTCTTTCTTTCTTTCTTTCTTTCTTTCTTTCTTTGTTTCGTTCTTTGTTTCTTTCTTTCTTTCTTTCTTTCTTTCTTTCTTTCTTTCTTCCTTCCTTCCTTCTTTCCTTCCTTCCTTCCTTTCTTTCTTTCTGTTTCTCTCTCTCTCTGTGTCAGTCTGTCTGTCTGTCTGTGTGTGGCAGTGGTGGGTTTCAAAAAGTTTTTGGAACCTCTTCTGTAGGTGTGTCCTGCTTTCCGGGTTCACTGGTGGAACCTCTTCTAACTGGTTCGGTAGATTTGACGAACCGGTTCTACCGAATAGGTGCGAACTGGTAGGAACCCACCTCTGAGATGAAGGAATTACAAGAGAATTACCAGGTGCACATGAGGAATACACATGGAAAGGAATGTGCTAGCCCAGCTATTTGCCACAAATTGCTTAGGAGGCAAAGAAAAGCCTTTAGTGTGAAACTGATTAAAGTCTTGTCAATTTCAGGCTGTAGCTGCCAGAGAGTTTTAATGAACTAATTAAAGTAACAGAATTGAGCTTGTGAACTTGTGGTTAGCAATTTTTAAGGGAATGCACTACAGAGAAAAGCAACTCAGGAAAAGGTAGGGACCATCAGACACAGGACACAGTGTGCTGATTGATTGTAATGGGGAACACTTGACTGAAAGATTGATGATGAGATGAAGAAGGGTAAATATGGGCATTGTTCACAAAGTTTCACCATTCTAACTGCAAGTCATCAGTCACTAAACAAGGACTATTAGTTTGATATAGATATAGATCTTGGGTGTCAGACTCACAGTGTCACATTGCTATCATGTGATGTTTTGCCATGTTTTCCCCATTCGCGGAACTGGGGTGGGTGTGGCCTGCCGTTTCGCATCCAGGCTGCCAGTTTGACACCTCTGATAAAGGTGACCTTCTTCCAGTCTAAAAATAACTATAAAATTAATTTGAACTAATATTGTAAAATAAGACAGCTTGTTAAATTCATTGATAGACTATCTCCATATACACACACAAATCACTCTTATACAGTATATGTTGCTTTCTTTAATATATACAAATGAATACATATGTACATTTCCACAGTGGAAATCTAGGACTTCACTAATATAAAGCTATGAATGTGTACTCTTACTCCAAAGTAAATAGGCATAGGCAGTTGCTACATCAGGAAAGGGAAGATTTGGAGCTCTTCTGATGCTCCAGAGTATAAGATGCACCAAGATTTTGAAGAGGCAAATTAAAAAAAAAAGTTTTTTCACTCTGCAGACCTCCCAAAAACGGTCTGGTTTTTGCAAATACTTTTTCTTATTGAAATTGGTGTTTGATGGGAATGGGAATGGGATGATTTCCCCATAGTTAGTCAGAACATCTGAGAAAAATATCAAAACTGGTGTGTACCAAGGACCTGTGGGTAGCCAGAAGAACTGAGGCAGAGACAGGAATAAAAGGCTAACAAGTTTATTCCCTTAAAGTACAAGCTAACACTTCAGAACCGGCTTAGATAGGAACGCGCGCTGCTCGTTTGGACAGCTCCCTATTTATACAGGAGCTGTCAAACAATCAGCCAATCAGCTGTCGAGCGCTTTCCTGCTCAAACCTCTAGTCAGCGCAAGCTCCGAACACAACACTCCTCCCCCCTTAAGTTCGCGCAGGCGTAGTCCTGTAAGTAAGCTGGACGCCGCCTGATGCGGCCTGATGCCCTAGGCCCTTCTGCTTCGCTTGAAGGCTCTGGCTGTTCGACCGAGGACTCTGCATCGGAGGACGGCAATCGCCTGGGCCGCCGGAGAACGCAGGATGGTGCTGGCCCACCAGGTAAGTCGCCACTTCGGTTTGGGACTGAGGCTGCTGGATCTCGGCTGACCTCCTCGTTTCCTTGCTCTGCGTCGGTCGGCGTGCCCGTCGGGGTTGGCAGATCGGTTGACTGCTGCTGGCTTGTTGGTGGTTGGTGCTTGCTCCGCAACTGGTCGCAATGGCGTTTCCAGACTCTGCCGTCGAGGAGCCTGACCCTGTAGGAGCAGGGCCCGGTCTGGTCGGTTATTATGCCCGGTAGCCACAAGGGATGTCCTACATAATTCCGGGCATACACTGCCTCCCCCTGGATGAAGGAACGGGACCCTCCCCGGGAATCTAATGGGGTGGCAACGGAATAAGTGGGGTGCAAACGGTCTAAAGTTGTCCGCAACCGTCGTCCCATGAGGAGCTCGGCTGGGCTCGTGTTTGTCTCTGGCGAGGGAGTAGTATGTTGGGCTAGCAAGAAGGCGTCAATCCTTTCTTGCCAGGGAAGGTGGTCTAGCTTGGAAAGAGCCTCTTTGACGGAGCGAACAGCGCGCTCCGCCAAGCCATTGCTAGCGGGATGGAACGGGGAGGTGAGGGCATGTCGGATGCCCTGTGAAGCAAGGAAAGCTTCAAACTTGGTGGCTGTCAGTTGCGGTCCATTGTCGGACACCAACACATCGGGCAGGCCGTGGGTGGCAAATAAGCGGCGCAGGGTCACTATTAGCGCGTCTGCAGTAGTAGAGGACATGTGGACGACCTCGACCCATTTCGAGAAGGCGTCCACAGCGACAAAGAGCATGTGGCCGTGAATAGGGCCTGCAAAATCAACATGAATGCGGGACCATGGGGCTGAAGGGGCCTCCCACGTTTGCGGCTCAGCTTTTGGTGGCAACGCCTGGGCACCCTGGCATTGCGGGCAGTCGGCGACATGGTCGGCGATGCCTTGGTCTAGCTTAGGCCACCACACATAACTTCTACCTAAGGCTTTCATCCGGACAATTCCCGGGTGAGCGTGATGTAGCTGCCGCAGGACAGTAGTCCTCAGTGAGGCAGGTACGACAACCCTATGGCCCCATAGCAAACAGCCGCGCTGAACGGAGAGCTCCGCTAGGCGAGATTTAAATGGAAGGTAAACGTTGTCTACGGGGTCTTTTGGCCACCCTCGTTTAACCCAGTCTAGCACCCGGGAAATTACCTGATCCCTTGCGGACTCCCGGGCGATGTCGGCGGCAGAGAGAGGAAGGTTGAGGTCGTCTATTAGGAAGACAGGTGCGGCAGCAGCAGGGTCGTCCAAGGCCTCTGGCAGGGGGCAACGGCTGAGAGCATCGGCGTGGGCGATCTGCTTCCCCGGTCTGTGTTTCAGCTGATAATCGTAAGAAGCCAGGAAAACAAACCAGCGGGTCATGCATGGGGAGAGAACCTGTGGGGCAGGGCGATCTCCAGCAAGCAGCCCGAGCAGGGGCTTGTGATCAGTGACAATTTGGAACGGGCGGCCGTACAAGTAATGGTGGAACCGGCGCACCCCAGCCACAATGGCAAGAGCCTCTTTATCAATTTGGGCATAGTTACGTTCAGCGGCAGAGAGCGTGCGTGAAAAATAGGCAACTGGCACCTCTGCTCCGCTGGGTAACTGATGGCAAAGGACGGCGCCCACCCCATAGGGTGAAGCGTCACAAGCGAGCACAAGGGGTAAATGCTCGCTGTACTGCACTAACACATCGTTGGAAACAAGCAGGTGCTTGACTGCTAAGAACGCGGAGGCTTCCCGGCGGCCCCACACCCACGGGGCACCCGAGTCAAGGAGGCGATGTAGTGGCTCAGCGACTGTCGCCTTGTGGGGAAGGAAAACAGCGTAAAAATTAAGTAGGCCTAAAAAGGCCTGTAATTCAGCTCTGTTCTTTGGAGCAGGGGCCTCAACGATGGCTTTGGTTTTGGCAGCCGTGGGGTGGATGCCCTTGCCATCGATGAGGAACCCTAAGAATTCTATCTGGGATACCGCAACTTGGCATTTATCTCTCTTAACCTTCAGGCCCACTTTTTGGAATCTTTGGAGAACCATGCGCAAACGTGCCATGAGTTCATCCATGGAGGTGGCTGACACAAGGACGTCGTCAAAATAGGGGACGACGCCTTGTAGTCCTTGGAGCAGCCACTCCATCAAGCTCTGGAACAGTCCCGGGGCAATGCTGACCCCAAACTGCAGTCTGCGGCAACGGAACGCACCCCGGTGCGTGACAATTGTCTGTGCTTCAGCTGCTTCATCGTCCACGACCAGCTGTTGATAGGCTTGGGCGAGGTCGAGCTTCGCGAACACAGTCCCCTCGCCCAAGGTGTGCAGCAGATGTTGAACCACTGGTACTGGGTATGCGTGGGCAGGCAAAGCACGGTTGATTGAGCAGCGGTAGTCAGCACAAATCCTCACACTGCCATCTGGTTTGATGGGTAGCACAATGGGTGTTTCCCATCTGGCATGGTCCACTGGCTCCAAAACGCCTTGAGCCACTAATTTGTCCAACTCAGCGTCTACTTTTGGTTTGAGGGCGATGGGCACCCGGCGAGGCTTCATCCGCACTGGCTGTACGGACGGGTCGAGGTTAAAGGAAACCGGCGTGCCCGTGTACTTGCCCAATTTTCCATCAAAGACTTCAGGGAACTCGTTGACCAGGCAGTCGAGTGCGTTGGAGCTGAGGTGGTGAATTCCGCTGATCTGCAGACCCAGGGACTGGAACCAGTCGAGGCCGAGAAGGCTGGGCAGCCGTCCGTCGACTACGATGAGGGGTAGGCGGCCATCAAACCCCTTGAACTGCACTCTGACCTTGCGGGTGCCAATTATTGGAATCAGGTTGCCCTGATAGTCTCTCAGTGTGAGATGGCAATCGTTTAGCTGGCGTTTAGAAAGCTGCGGCACGATGCGTTTGATGGTGCTCCACGACACGATAGATGTTGCAGAACCGGTGTCGAGCTCCATCTCGCAGGGCTTCCCTTCAACCATGACCTTCAATTGAATTTTCCTTTGAAGTTGGTTGCACGAGAGGCCCTGGTGTGAGTTGCGGAGAATAGAATGGCAGTCCACTCTCGCTTTCTTGGGGCCCTCTGTTTTAGGACGATGTGGCCGCGACCGCTCGGTCTGTGACTCGGGAAAGGACATGGGCTGTGCTGCTCGGCATACTCGGGCGATGTGACCCTTCCTGCCACAGCGCTGGCAGAGAGCTTGCCTGAATCTGCACTCAGCTCTTTCGTGGTTACCTCCGCAACCACTACATGCAGATTTAGGTCTGCTCTTCTGCCGCTGCCAGCTCTTTCTGCTCGCCTCATCAAGGCGGTTGATGTCCTCATTATATGCTTCAGCATCGGAATCTTCGCTTTCCGAGTCTGGCTGACTGGTCACTGTGTTAAAGGCATTGGCCGGCTGCGCGGTGTTGGCGGCCCGGGTCTTCGCGATGGTGGCTAGCAAAGCAGCAGCTATTTCGGAGGCCCGCACTTCGTCGAAGGCTTTCTGGAACGACAAGTCTGACTTCGTTAGAAGCCTCTTCTGTAGTTTGAGGTCGCGGAGGCCACACACTAAACGGTCGAGAAGAGCTTCATCTAAGTCCCGGAACTCGCAGTGCAGGGCGGCGGATCGTAAGGCAGCAACGTAGGCACTCACGGACTCCCCCTCAGCTTGGCTACGCTGATGGAAGGCGTGCCGGCTGGCTATCTTGGACGGGGACGGAGCATAATGGCTCTTCAGTTTGGCCATTAGCTCAGGCCACGGAACGGCCTTTATAGGGTCAGGAGCTGTCAGAGCTCTGGCTGTGTGGAAAACGTCTGAGCCACACACGGACAAGAAAAACGTGCATTTCCTCTCATCTGTCAGCTCGGTAAGGTCGTGTGCGACCAGGAAGCATTCAAATCGAGCCGTGTACGACTCCCATGTCTCAGCTCCATAGTTGAATGGCGCGAAATTTAACGTGGCCATTCCTGTCAGAACCAACGACGTCTCGTCGCGGTATGATTAAGCGCGGTTCTAGTGACTCAGCGAGTGACTTCAGCTATCAGTGACTTCAGCTTCTCGTACCTCAGTTTGGCGATCCCACCTTCGTCGCCAGTGGTGTGTACCAAGGACCTGTGGGTAGCCAGAAGAACTGAGGCAGAGACAGGAATAAAAGGCTAACAAGTTTATTCCCTTAAAGTACAAGCTAACACTTCAGAACCGGCTTAGATAGGAACGCGCGCTGCTCGTTTGGACAGCTCCCTATTTATACAGGAGCTGTCAAACGATCAGCCAATCAGCTGTCGAGCGCTTTCCCGCTCAAACCTCTAGTCAGCGCAAGCTCCGAACACAACAAAAACCCTCAAGGTAAATTACAAAATGTCTTTTTTTTATAGATAATGGTTAATTTATGATTAGTGGAAGCAGGGAGACAGAAATTTTTAAGAATATTCTTACTTCTCAGAAAGACATAGAACGTTTTCAGAAATAATACCTGGATTTCAGAGAATTTAGCTACACAGTGATTGCTAAAGTAGATATTTTTCTAAATACTTTTTCTGATCATAACTTCATGAGTTTGGTTTATAAAAATGAAAGCTACTACTTTCAGATGGAGACTAAATGGAATATATCTGTGGAAAGGTGAAAGACTATAAAAATAAAATAGTAGATCTTTTTGGAAAATTATTTAAATATGGGAACAGACTTAGGAATGCAAGGATGGAAAGAAAGCTTTTACGACAAGCTATTTTATAAATGTAATATTTTACTTAAAAAGAACAGCAGGGAGAAAAGGCAGTCTATTTTGGATGAGATAAAAAAAGAAAAGAAGAATTAATTTCCACGGAAGATAAATATTTTTCATCAAATTAAACTTTTACACCAACAGTTGTCAGTGATAACATTTCGTAAAATGGAAATAACAATTGTTAAACAATAAGAACAAAAAATAATTCAATTTTCTTTCTTTGGTTTGATTTCTGCCTTTTTGTTTTTGCTCTTTTTTTCTTTAGTTTTTCTTCGTTTTTCATTCAAATTATTAGTTTTTAATTAGTTTTGTTGGTCTGCTGTCATCCTCCCTAAGGCAGATCCACCAATCCACAAAGGGCTAACAAGATCGAAGTCATCCAGACATCAGAGGGGTGGGTGCAAATGCAGCTATACATAAGGCATGATCCCGGGTCCAATATTGTTTGATGTAGAGCAGTGGTCTCCAAGCTTGGCAACTTTAAGACCTGTGGACTTCAACTCCCAGAGTTCCTCAGCCAGTCTCCAACCTTGGCAACTTTAAGACTTGTGGACTTCAACTCCCAATGTTCCCCAGCCAGCAAATCTGGCTCAGCTGTTCCTCAACCTTCTGAGCTGTTCCTCAGCCAGCAAAGCAAATCTGACTGAGGAACTCTGGGAGTTGAAGTCCACAGGTCTTAAAGTTGCCAAGGTTGGAGACTACTGATGTAGAGCACCTGAAGCATGTCCTGGTGGGACAAAATGGGACAAAAACAATGGGAAACAGGTGGAAACACTTCTTTCTGCAAAGCCTGGTCCTATGCCATGTAGGCAATTATAGATAGTAACTGACACCTTGATTTAGATTTAAAAGCATTCTGAGCCAACACAGGTGACAGAGCAGCAGTGCTATATGAATGCATCAAGAGACTTCATAAAATTACCTAAACTGCTGCATTCCGGATCAGACATAGCTTTCAAATGCTCTTCAACAGCAGCCCCATGTAGAGCACATTGCAGTGGGAGATGACTAAGACATGAGTCACCATTAGCAAGGTATCCCTTTATTTAGTTTAAACTGTCTAATAGTCAATTAACCTACTTTGCAGAGTCTAGTTACGTGCAGTTGAAAAATGTTACTACACTATAGATATTCAGTTGAAGATTTTCAATTTTGTTCCATTGAATTTCTGAAGAAGCTATATTAGTGATTATTCCATAAGATGGCAAACTCTTCAATGCTTTGTACTATGGTGAGCAATTTTACATATAATTAACTTAAAATTTATATTTTAAATTAGTGCAGTTTGTTTTACTTAATGGAACATAGCCACCATAGCATGTTGCCTGCAAATTGTAGCTTTTCCTTAATGGTATGAGTCTAAGTATTGGAGTATCAACTACTAAATTTCATTGGCCTCTTTCTAGATAAATATTACTGAAAAATATGTTTAGGAAACTTTTTGTCCACACAAACACTCAGATCACATTTGAAAGATTCAAGTTGATTACTTTAATGTGTTCTATCTGTAGTACAGGAATTTCTCCAGACAGCTTGCCTTCCTTTGGAAATAAACAGATAAGCTTCCTTAGAGGCTCAAGGTTTGTTGCCCCGTCGATCTCTTCCCGCTGTGTGTTATGTTGCGGTTTCAGATGTATGATATACTGTACTCATGGTCATCCACTTGGTTTTCTTTTGTGAATGGGAATGAACTCAAGTGTTTGTGAACACCAATTTTTTTTCTCTGTTGCATTTTGATAGATAAAGACACAGAATCTGTTTCTATGTCCATATTTCCTTCTTTCTTAGATCTCAGAGAAGTGACACCAGATGAGGTCTTTTCTTTTATAAGCAAAACGTTTGGGTCATCTGAACAATCATGCATGTGTTCCTAATAATTTGGAAAACAATTCAAGGTTCTTTTTTTAGGTATGGCAAATACTTGATGCCGAATTGTACAATGATACATTGTACATGGTTCTTTTCAGTTTATGTATGAGGTAATTAATTTAAAAAAGGACAAACCTTTTGTTCCCTGAATAGAATAACAAATTATAGTATATGTACTTAATCATGCGGTGTTGTGAAAGTTACATTTGGTGAAAGCTTTTCTACAATAAAGCATAGAGCTGTCATTTTCGTATCCACATATCTTAATGTGCTTCCTACATAAAAATACAACGTGCCTAGGTATCCTTTCATTATCAAGACCTTTCCAAAATGATGAAGGCTGCACAAAAGCTGCCTTTACATATATGCTGTACAATGTCAGACACACAAGTCCCTAAGGAGCAGACTTGTACCGTGATGGCATAATGAACACTTTTCCCCCTCCCCATGGACAAATTGTAGAATGTGTACGATGTTCCCTGAGTATCTCTCAGGTGAAATAGAAGTTATTAATTGGATCTGGAGTCTCCATCTAAGTATTCTGATTTCTGACATTGTGATATAGTTTTCTGTTCTGACCCCCTCCTCCATCCAGTAATGAAAGCCAAGACATGCTTAATGAGAATGTCCTTTAATAGCAAGTCCAGACTCTCGGTGGCTGAAAGCCAAGTAAACAAATAGATAAGGACTTTGGCAGCAAGTCCGACAAACCTTGGCAGAAATGCAAACAAACTCTGGCAGCAATCCAGCCTGCCAAGTTCATTTCTCTTTAGTCAAAGCATTGACTTCTGCAAGAAGGGCGTGGCACAAGCAGTCTCTTTTATAGTCTGGAGAGGAGCCTAATGACCATCAGCTGAGCGTAATTACCTCCTGTAATTACATAGTTGTTCTTGACGCCGAGCTCTTCGACGGCGTGCATCCTGGAACAACTCACTGTTGGTTTCTGGATCACTCTCCCTTGTCTCCTTCCCACTGATCCAAGGCTCAGGCACTACCTGGTGGCCAACCAATCTCTCTGCGCCCTGCTCAGAGTCGGAACCCTGTTCAGGGTCCTCCACATCCTCCAGGGCCGACTCATAGGGCCCCTCACTGTCGGAGTCTGGTGGCAGCTCCAACGGCTCCTGCTGGGCCACAACAGTTTTCTATATCATCAGTTCATCTTCACAGATTTATAATTCATAATCTAGGCCTTGGTTATATCCACTAGGATTCCCAATTGTGTTTCCCGTTTCTGTTTAACATCTTTATAATAAGCAAAAGCTGACAAGTGTACCTTCCCTGCCATTTGACTTTTGCTTGGCTCAAAGGTGGAATGGAGGAAAAATCTGATTTGTTTTTTTTCTGCTATAGCATGTTTGTTCTATCATTCCTGCAAAGTATTTTTGAATTATATTACACAATGCTTACACAATAATAATATTGCTAGTGTACAAAAATCTCCAATGTTTATTTCCAACTGAGTGTTCTGATTTGCAAAAAAAATAACAACACTGAATACCCATCACGTACAATATTTAGAAAAAGCATTTCCATTTAGTGATGTAAAATACATTGCAATTCTTTACTGTTCCCTCATTTTCAAGTATCTATTCAAAATACTTGTGAGACAAATTAGAGGTACGAAGCTGACATGGCTGCCCAATTGTCATTATAAAGCAGTTACTTTCACAGCTGTTGTTACACTTGCAAGCGCTGAGCTCTAAATATATCAGCTGATAACCTTGTGTAATACTAAGTGTGAGTGTTAAGAACAACTGTGAGAGAAAAATTGCATTTAAGAGTAATTAAACTTTCATCTTATTTTACCTGCAGAAAAATAGGTGTTCGGATGTTAAATGGAGCCCTGTACTTAACATGTTTTATATGTTGTATGCAGTGGTGGGATTCAGCCAGTTCCAGTGGTGGGTTTCAAAAATTGTTCGAACCTACTCTGTGGGTGTGGCTGCCTTTGTGGGAGTGGCTTGCTGCCCATGTGACCGGATGGGAGTGGCTTGCTGCCCATGTGACTGGATATGAAGATGCCGACGACACTTGTCAGAACCACCTTAAATTACCTCACACACAGCACTGGGATGCATAAGAATAGGATGTCAACTTGTTTTTTAAAAGGCATCTTTGGTTTGTGTTAAAACAACTTCAACACACGCAATGTTCTGATTGCACCACAAACGCAGTAGTCATCCTTACCTTTCACAGAGGCACTGAGTTTTATAAATATGAGCACGATAGTGTAGAATAATCATATCCAAGGACCAGTGGTGGTTTTCAAAACATTTTGGAACCTCTTCTGTAGGTGTGGCCTGCTTTCCGGGTCCACTGGTGGAACCTCTTCTAACCGGTTCGGTAGATGTGACGAACCGGTTCTACCGAATAGGTGCGAACTGGTAGGAACCCACCTCTGGCCAATTCATACCTATTCGGGAGAACTGCTTAGAAACAAAATCTCATTTTGTTTTCCCCCCCACTTTATTTATTTATTTATTTATTTTATTTATTTTAAATAAATAAACTTTACAGGGCTAATCCTGTAAGGAAGGCAGGAAGGAAACATCCTGGTGGTGTTTCTAGCCTAATCTTTATTGCCCTGCTTACAGAGACTGCTTCTCCTGTTAACCCTTATTATATTATAACAACTAAGGCGAAGCGTCCATCGACATGAGTGATATTGAGTAGGCCACGCCCACCCAGCCACATGACTACCGAGCCATGCCTACCCAGCTGGTCATTAGGGCACAGAACCGGTTGTGAAATTATTCGAATGCCACCACTGTTTGTCTGTAAGACTGTTGCAATTTACCTTAGCAAGGTGCCCATCAAGGCTGTTCCTCAAGGCCTTTTTCAACATTTCCAGAAGCTAACCGAAGACACTAAAAGATGCCTTTGCACATGCACAGCGGTCTCAAACCTAATGCAATGTGAAGAACCAGTATAATGTTTTCAGATGTAGAGAAAGACTGTATGGATTTGCAATCTCGTTTTATGTGAATCCCTGTTAAAGTACTGCGCTGAAACTGCACAGCCACACATACATGGAAGTTGCAGTTTCACATTGAGTGAGCAAAAGCTAGCCAAAATGAACACTCAAGTTTTCATTTCAATAGGAAAATTCTGAGCATTGTTTAGTTGAAATTTTTTTTTCATGAAGGACATTTAATGACAGGTGTTGGGTTGACTTCATGGCAAAATTGGGCATATTGATAAAAAAAGATCTATGTACTTTCATACCCTGAAAGCAGAGAGATATACATGTAATCTTTGGTTAACTACAGCAATTAGGACCTGTAAGCCTGTTGCTAAGCAACATAGTTGTAAAGCATAATGTCAAATGACATGTTGACATACAATGGGAGTTTAGGCAGTTCCAAATGCCTTGCCACATGTTTGTGAGACATGTGATTTATGCTGGCTTCCTCCTTGGTTTTGCTGGTTGAAAGCCAGCAATGAAGATTGCAAATGGCAATTATGTAAGGGGATGCTAGATGTCTATATCAATTCAGAAATGGTCATAAGTTCCCTCCTTCAGTACTGTCGTAGCTTCACTCATGGAATAAGTGATCATTAAATAAAGCAGCAGTTTTGTTTATCCTGCATTTATTTATCAATTCAATTAGACACATTATTTTCTTGAAATGAGGGTATGCCGATGGAATTTTAAGATTTGATAGTGAGGTGGCTCTCTATCACAACAGCAATATCCCAGAATCTTCTTCCTGGGTTTTGGTATTTGACCAGATTCACATCATCTTTAGTACAAAGCTGATTAAGTTGGCTTTTTAAAGAACCAAATATTACTCCTAAATAAATTGATACAGACCCCAGATTGGGTGATTGAACTGGACATTGAACTAGGAAAAAAGCCTTCCAGCTCCTGAAAATAGAGACACTGGAATTGTAAATCCAGAAGTTACCCATCAAAATGAATGGCTAACAACGACGACAACAAAAGCTGATAACAGCTAAAGCGTTTCAGAATTATATCCTAGCAATATACCCCTGCATGGCTTCAGCTGTGATTGCTTTATAATATTCTATTCTATTATGAAGAGCCGAGGTGGCGCAGTGGTTAGAGTGCAGTACTGCAGGCCACTTCAGCTGACTGCTCTCTGCAGTTCAGCGGTTCAAATCTCACCGGCTCAAGGTTGACTCAGCCTTCCATCCTTCCGAGGTGGGTGAAATGAGGACCCAGACTGTGGGGGGCGATATGCTGACTCTGTAAACCGCTTAGAGAGGGCTGAAAGCCCTATGAAGCGGTATATAAGTCTAACTGCTATTGCTATTGCTATTGCTATTCTGAAGTTGAGGTAGGTTATCTTTCCCAGTTTGGAAGGACACCTTGGTTTATAGCTTCTGCATGAGCAGCATATGAAAGCTATGCCCTAGTGAGCCTTTGCACAGTTATGTCTGGTGTACCAATTGTAGCTTTTCCTTGATCAGGACACTATAAAGCTATACAATTATTGAGTCCTCAGGGTTTCATCCAAGTTGAAATTCCCAGGAGATCAGAGGGCATGGCCTTGAATTTGCAGTAATTTGTGTGTTTGGTTTCTTATCCTTGAATTGAGAGCATGTATCTTGGTATAAAAAGCACTGCCCCCAAAGCAGTGGTGGGTTTCAAAAATTGTTGGAACCTACTCTGTGGGTGTGGCCTTCTTTGTGGGAGTGGCTTGCCACCCATGTGACCGAATGGGAGTGGCTTGCCGCCCATGTGACTGGATATGAAATTATGAATTAGCAATAGCAATAGCAGTTAGACTTATATACCGCTTCATAGGCTTTCAGCCCTCTCTAAGCGGTTTACAGAATCAAATCGGGTCCTCATTTTACCCACCTCGGAAGGATGGAAGGCTGAGTCAACCCTGAGCCAGTGAGATTTGAACAGCTGAACTGCCGAACTAGCAGTCAGCTGAAGTAGCCTGCAGTACTGCACTCTAACCACTGCGCCACCTCGGCTCCTATAATTAGTACTTAGGTCCATCCAAGTTGCTATTCAGAAACTCTGGCATTGAAGCATGCAAGTCTTAAAGCTGTCAAGTTACAAGATCCTTGCCAGTGGTGGGTTTCAAAAGTTTTTGGAACCTCTTCTGTAGGTGTGGCCTCCTTTCCGGGTCCACTGGTGGAACCTCTTCTAACCGGTTCGGTAGATTTGACGAACCGGTTCTACTGAATAGGTGTGAACTGGTAGGAACCCACCTCTGGCCCAAAGTCTAGCATTCTATTGGCAGTACCTTGGCAAAAGGCCAATCAATGCTCCTGATTGAACACATCATAACACTGGGT
Source organism: Thamnophis elegans (assembly GCF_009769535.1). Lineage (NCBI taxonomy): Eukaryota > Metazoa > Chordata > Lepidosauria > Squamata > Natricidae > Thamnophis > Thamnophis elegans. The sequence continues at coordinate 78,550,890 of NC_045546.1, read as the reverse complement.
AGTCCAGGATAGTAGTTAATTGAGTTTTTATCATCCTCCCTCCTCCCATTCTTTGTCACCTATCAGCAGAAAAATAAATTGCCTGAAAAGCATCTACCAATAGTGCTAAAGATTTTTTTTTTAAAAAAAACCTAGATAGTATTCTGATTGTGGATGAAGCAATAGGGGAACATTTACCTCGTGACACTCATGTTCAAAAGAGTGATTGGAGAAAGGAATCCAAGTTGCCTTCATCTCTTTATGTACATTCATGAACATTCATTCAGTCTAGAGAAAACATAGGAAGGATGCAGGAAGCATTATTACTAATTTACATTCTGGTATGTGCATGCATTTGGAATGACTGTGTTTACCACAGTAGCCATTTTATGAATAATCCAATGCCATAGTAGCCATTTTAGAACAATGGTCATACAATATATTCAACATTCCAAACCTGTCCCATAAAGATAATATAACCTCCTAGCACTGGTTTCAACATTTTTATTCCTATTTTAAATGTTTCTTTCCTTTCCTTTTTTCCTTTTTTCTCTGCCCCACATCCACATGTAATTTTAATAATTATCTGAAATATATTTGGGGTTTGGCAGGTGCAACATGCCACATAAAGTGAGGAAGGCTGCATCAGGTTATTCTCAGCTTTAGCTGAAGTTCCTACTCTCCCTACCAGAGGTGGGTTCCTACCAGTTCGCACCTATTCGGTAGAACCGGTTCGTCAAATCTACCGAACCGGTTAGAAGAGGTTCCACCAGTGGACCCGGAAAGCAGGCCACACCTACAGAAGAGGTTCCAAAATTTTTTGAAACCCACCACTGGTCCTTGGATATGATTATTCTACACTATCATGCTCATATTTATAAAACTCAGGGCCTCTGTGGAAGGTAAGGATGACTACTGCGTTTGTGGTGCAATCAGAACATTGCGTGTGTTGAAGTTGTTTTAACGCAAACCAAAGATGCCTTTTAAAAAACAAGTTTACATCATATTCTTATGCATGCCAGTGCTCTGTGTGAGGTAATTTAAGGTGGTTCTGACAAGAGTCATCGGCATCTTCATATCCGGTCACATGGGCGGCAAGCCACTCCCATCCGGTCACATGGGCGGCAAGCCACTCCCACAAAAGAGGCCACACCCACAGAGTAGGTCCGAACAATTTTTGAAACCCACCACTGCTCCCTACTCATCTTCTCAATTTGTTCTCTATAACTCTTGATGGATTGTCAGTTCTTTGTAGGTTCTTTGAACAATTTCCTGGCTTTTGATTTATTTCTTGTTTTAATCTAACTGATGGGCCAGTACAGATATTGCAGAATGACATGACATGATAATATTATCGAATGATGAAAAAAAACACGCTTCATTTCCAGGGCAGAAACTACAATGTTAGGGTGAAAACGATGAGATCGCTAGCAAATAATTCTTGACTCTAGTATAAAACTATTACTATGAATGAGATAAGAAGATGTAGAAAATAAACTGGCAATTTAAATGTATTTCTCTTTCTTGGAGCCTGTTTCTCTATAGCTTTTTAACGGCTATGAATATATTTGACCAGAAATTGCTAACACAAAGGGTTAAAGCATAATTCTTATAGTTGGACATTTTCATTCCAGACATGAATTAACATCATATGTAATAATCTGAACAAAAATTATATTTTTGGCTTTCAGTAAAAGAGATTAATTTTAAAAGCCTCCTTGATTAAGTTCTTAAATTGTTGTCATATTAATAAATGATTAGCAGTGGTTAATTAAATTGCTTTTTTCACAAATTTACACATTTGATTATTGATGAAATATTAACTACAATTTTGCAGCACATCATTGTCTATAACCATTATAAACTTTAACCACTATAATCTTTATTAAAAACATGAATATTTAGTAATTTCGTTGGCCTAAAACTAAACAAAATATATTTTTAAGGAATACCTGAGAACATTAAACATTTTTCATTTTACATTTCTTTCAGGAAAAAAAATCCAGAATGATATAAAACTTTACTTATTTCTTTTGAACTACTTTATAAAATAAAAGCAAAATAAAACTTCTGAAATAAAAAAACCCCAGTGATGTCAATAAAGATGTTTACATGTACATTATAGTGACAGTATGCTATAATATTTGAAATAAGTATAGTTTAATGTCAGCTATGGATTCCATGTCCGTGTTTCCCTGAAAATAAGAAAGGGTCTTATTTTATTTTGACACCCCCCCCCCCAAATAAGCAGTTGGCCTTATTTTTGGGGAGGTGTTATTATTTTTGAGGTGCAGGAGGTGGTGAGCGTGGTCACCTCATGGCTGCTGCTTGTGTTGCAATATTTTCGGGGAGGGCTTATTTTCAGGGGACGGCTTATTTTAGTGCATGCGCTCCAAAATTTGATTGGGCTTATAATCCAGGGAGGTCTTATTTTTGTGGAATCAGGGTATAATCAAGTATCATGACAAAATAGATCCCACACCCATACATAAATGTGAGATCATTTTTTCTTGTATTAAAAATGATATCTTTTAAGCTATTTTTTATCTTTCGTTATTCTTTGATTTCTCTCAGGAAAACGTCACATTTTTGATAATTTGTCATTCCCTCAGTTGCTGTCCTATTTGCCTAACTGACAAACAATTGGTATGTCCAGTCTCTTGAATAAGAAGCCAAATCACTGCTGTGAAATTAATTCTTTAAAAATTGGGTTGCGAAAAATAAACAGAAAAAATTCTTGAACACTAGTATATATATATATATATATATATATATATATATATATGTATGTATGTATGTATGTATGTATGTATGTATGTATGTATGTATATATGTATATATGTATATATGTATATATGTATATATATATATATATATATATATATATATATATATATATATACACATACATACACACACACATACATACATACATACATACATACATACATACATATATATTTGTTATATTTATGCTGATAAATAAATAAAGCGGAGACTAGTATAGATCTATTTCAAGCTATTTAGCTCTCATCAGCTAGCCATACCCTTGCTGGGAATCGAATATAACAAATGTAACAAAAAGGCAACAGTAAAAAATATTGGGTTTCTGTCTGGATGGTCTCTTGTGACGAGCTGAAGGACAGAGAGTGGAAGTGTGACCTTCCTCCCATATTTGGGCATACCAGGGGTTGTGACTTTAAATATATATATATATATAGTATATATATATAGTATATATAGTATATAGTATATAGTATATAGTATATAGTATATAGTATATAGTATATAGTATATAGTATATAGTATATAGTATATAGTATATAGTATATAGTATATAGTATATAGTATATAGTATATAGTATATAGTATATAGTATATAGTATATAGTATATAGTATATAGTATATAGTATATAGTATATAGTATATAGTATATAGCAGTGGTCCCCAACCTTTTTATCGCCGCGGACCAGTCAGCCTTTGATAATTTTACCATGGCCCGCTGAGCGCGCGCAGGGGTGGGGGGGCGTTGTTTTAAATCCACCTTCCCAATTCAACACCTGAATCATATCCCACCTTCCATTTTGTATGTAGATTTTAAGGAATAAACAGCTGAATTAATCAAGGTCAAAGATAAAAAGAGCAAGGGCAAAATTAAATAAGCCAGAGGATAGCAATGTAAAAAGAATACAGTATTAAGGAGAGAAAGGAGAAGAAAAAACCTAGCTTCTGCTGAGGTCAGGGAAATGTTTGATACTGATCTGGCTGGGTAAGAGTCCAAGAGTCCATATCGCCAATAACTACGCGTGGGGGGAAAGGAAATGTGTTTTGTGAGGAAGAGAAAGAGCGCGCTTCACCGACGCCCGTTGGCGAAATTTTGGAAGAGAGGCAAGAGACTTCAGGCACCGAGCCCCCACCCCTGGCTGCGGCAACTGGAGCGGGCAGGAGGCAGGGAAGGGGTGGGCAAGACCGCCACTTTTCCACCCCCCGCCCTCAGCTGCCCGACGTTCTCTCTCTCTCTCTCTCTCTCTCTACCTCTCCCGCCGTTCCTTCTCACAAGCCAAGGCCGGGCGGGGAAGCGCCGTCTCCGTCCCGGGCGCGCCGCCCCTCCCTGGGCAACTCGGAGACGACTGAGCCGAGGAGGACAGCGAGAAAAAGAAGAGAGCGGCCAGCAACGACCGCCGGGGAAGCCGCCAGGGCCTCCAAGGGCTCCGCTTCCAGCGCATGGTCCGCCCCCTCCTCGCCTCGCTTCCAGGCGAGCCGACTGAGGCGAGAAAGGAGAAAGAGGCGGAGGCGTTCACTGAGGGGACGGCTGACTCGGGGAGGGGGCGGAGGTGGTGTAGTAGCGGGGGATTCTTCCTCCTCGCCTCACTTGCTCCTGTGCTTCCGCGCAGCTCCCCCCCTCCAGCGACGGCGCTGCATGAGTGAAGAGTCGGCCGTTGCATGGCCCCCGGCCGCTGCGCGGCCCGGTGCCAGGTACTCCACGGCCCGGCACCGGTCCGCGGACCGGGGGTTGGGGACCACTGGTATATAGTATATAGTATATAGTATATAGTATATAGTATATAGTATATAGTATATAGTATATAGTATATAGTATATAGTATATAGTATATAGTATATTATTTATATATATATATATATATATATATATATATATATATATATATATATATATATATATATATTGCATTTATAGTCATTCATTTAAAAAAATACTGATCTCTTTATTTCTCCACTTAAGGTGGAAATTAATACTATTTCATTTGTAGTTTTTTGTGCTTTTTTTTTTAGTTTAGAACAAAAATTAAAATGACACAGGTTGAGAAGGGGTTATAGAAGTGTGCCGTGTGGGTTAGGAAAGGCATGCAGGAGGTAGCATGGGGTCAAATAGGCTATGTGGAGGGGCTTGTGGAGTGGGTGATACAGGCTGAGAATGCACATGGGGGTTCATTCTCTGTCTGGATTGGGAAGGGTGGCGGGAGTGGGGGTGGGGGTCTTTCCTCCTTGTTCCTCCTTCCCTTCCTTTCCCTTCCCCTCCTTTCCCTTGCCAGCAGGTAGATAAGTGTTTGCTATGGATGGAGGAGGGTAAAAGGCAGTGGTGGGTTTCAAAAATTGTTCGAACCTACTCTGTGGGTGTGGCCTCCTTTATGGGAGTGGCTTGCTCCCACAATATGAGCATGATAGTGTAGAATAATCATATCCAAGGACCAGTGGTGGGTTTCAAAAATTTTTGGAACCTCTTCTGTAGGTGTGGCCTGCTTTCCGTGTCTACTGGTGGAACCTCTTCTAACCGGTTCAGTAGATTTGACGAACCGGTTCTATCGAATAGGTGCGAACTGATAGGAACCCACCTCTGGTAAAAGGGATTGCAAGACTGGAAGTTCTGAACTTAAGAAGCTTCTTGGATGAGAAGTGAAATATTTTCAAAGGTAAAATACCCCAAGAAAGTTCAGTTACCTTTTGGAAAAAAGCACCTTTGAGACAACCATGTCCTGGATGATTGAGAATCTCCATAAACATTCAGCCTGCCAATTGCTGATGAAGCAAAATAGTTTCTTTTATTCCCAAAAGAAATATAATACTATACACTAATGCAGTGTTTCTCAACCTTGGCAACTTGAAGATGTCCGGACTTCAACTCCCAGAATTCCCCAGTCAGCATTCGCATTCGCTGGCTGGGGAATTCTGGGAGTTGAAGTTCCGGACATCTTCAAGTTGCCAAGGTTGAGAAACACTGCACTAATGGGTTACAGTTAAACTATCAAGTTTATAGTTTAAAGATAAAAAAAATAAAACATTTGAAAGGCCAATTACAACTGTCTGTCGTCTCTGACTTACTTTGATAGGCTCTTGAACTGCCAGATGATTGGATAAATAGAGAATAAACATTCAAATTGGGTTAGTTGGAAATGTGTGGTCTTATTGTACGGATGTTAAGAAGATTCTAGGAAGAAGCAAGAGAATAGCTGCAAAGACTCTTGATGGGAGTTTAGAAGCAGTTTCAGGATAACGTTTGGCAGCACGAAAATGAAGGTCTCCAGGAAAGACAACTGCTATCTTTTATTTTATTTTTTTTCCATGTCCTGATGAAAGTTTCACAGAATGCTGTAGTAAGCCTGAGGAAGAAAATAGGATTCAAAATGTCAAAGGTCAATTTGAATAAGAATGGAGCTGTGTTCAATCTGATATCCTTCCAAAAGAAAAGAAGATACATGAAGTTCTCCTCTGGATTTTGATTTCTTTTACGAAACTACAAACAGCTAACTAGAGTGAAAGAAAATTAGCACATATGCTTTGCTTATGTTCATTAAGTTTGTTAAGGATATAACTTCATTGAAATATCACATGTTATTAATGACATTTAATTTTAAATAAAATTACAATTTACTCATCTTAAATAATTATTCATTTCTATTTATCCCATGTGTAAAAAAACCACTATTGTAGCATTGATGGTATATTCAATTATACCAACTTTTATTAGTTTTACGATGTCAGCATTAGAATTTAAATTAATGTGCATTTAAATAACAGGTTAAGGAAGACATGTTTAAATGTATGGATTTTGTATGCTGTCTTAACTTCACCAAAATAAATTTGGGATGTGAACCTAATGTAAAATAAATAAATAGCCAACCAAATACTTTAGAGTTTGGTAAAGATCGTTGAAGTGAAAAAAAAAAACTCATCGATAGTTTGGACATTCATCATATTATCTCTTGGTTGAAGGTCTTAAGTGAATGAATGAAGTCACTGTTTTTTACTGTTTGATGGTGGAAACAGGTTTGGGTGATCTGTTTGCATAGCATTCTTTCCTCCTGTCATTTCTTCTGCTTCTTAGACTCTGAAATGTTACATGGTCAGAATAGCTCAAAGGAATCTTCTAGGATTAAGGAAATGGATATACACTACTTTCTGGATAAGCTTTGGGAATTGCAGGAAATGTCCAAGAACTGGGGGGGGGGGAATCTCACCAAGAAGAAATTCTATTCAATAACATTATAGTGTTGTCATCAGGGCTGGGTTTCGACCGGTTCGCACCGGTCCCTGCGATCCGGTTGGTCGCCGAACCCGGAAGTAAGTAACTTCCGGGAACGGCGAAGCCCCCCCCCTGCGCCCGCGCGCGCCCGCACACCCGCGCCCGCTCCTTACCCGGTTTTTTTGAATTTCGCGCTTTCCACGCATGCGCAGAACGCCTGCGCGATCCTCCAGGAGCAGCTGGAGCATCGCGCAGACGCTAGTACGCATGCGCGTGCTGCACGCGTGCACACGCACGCCACGTGCGTGCGCGAGGACGCTGCGTGCGTGCACATGCGCGCCGCGTGCGTGCGTGAGGACGCCGCCAGCCTCGTTCCAACCGATCCGGTTGGAACGGGGCGAGAAACCCACCCCTGGTTGTCATAGTACAGTAGGGCAGAAGCTTGTCACTAAAAATGTTTCAGATTCAAGCCCTAGTATCTTCTCCAGGGCTGAGATAAACATGCTTATAGAAAATTGCCATAGTCTCATAATTCTATTCTCACTAAAGTGTCAAAATGTATTTTGCAAAACATTAATATGAAATTTATTGAGATTATTATCTGTTCTGACCCCCCTTGTCTCACACCAACACACACTCCGAGACAAAGATAAGTTACGACATTTAGTTGACAGACAGACAGGTCTGTTGGCAGCAAACCGGCACAGACAAGCTTGGGCAGCAATCCAGCACAGACAAGGCTTGGCAGCAATCCAGCCTGCCAAGCTCACAATAATGTTCTCCAACATTAATTCCTGCGTTGACTTCTGCAAGAGGGGCATGTGCACAAGCAGTCCTTTTATAGTCTGGAGAGGAGCCTAATGACCACCAGCTGAGTGCAATTACCTCCTGTAACTGCGCAACTGTTCCTTACGCCTATTAGCTCTTCGGTGCCGAGCATCCATGAACAACTCACTCCTGGCGTCTGGCTCACTCTCCCTTGTCTCCTCCCCAGTGGTCGAAAGCTCAGGCGCCTCCTGGTGGCCAACCAGCCTCTCTGCACTCTGCTCGGAGTCTGAACCCTTTCCAGGGTCCTCCACATCCTCCAGAGCCAACTCATAGGGCCCCTCGCTGTTGGAGTCTGGTGGCAGCTCCAATGGCTCCTGCTGGGCCATAACAACTGCTAACTATTACCAGTTGCCAATCACCATTTTTTCTGATTATGAAATTATTTTACCAATGTGCATTCATTTTAGTATCCCATCAACATTACTATTTATTTTGTAACAGAAGATATAGGCATATCTCTGATCTTTTCTTAATTTAGTATAACACAGCAAATTCTAGATTAATAGATTATACTGATTTTTTTTTTAACAACTACAATTGTTTTATCTTACAGCTCTCGTTTGCAGCAACAACACCAGAGTTAGCAGATAAGAAAAAATATCCTTATTTCTTCCGGACAGTGCCATCCGATAATGCTGTGAACCCCGCAATTTTAAAGTTGCTCAAGCATTATAAATGGAAAAGAGTAGGAACTTTGACCCAAGATATACGAAGATTTTCTGAGGTAAGAGCAGTTTAATATCTTCTCACTGAAGTTGGAGTTGGGTTGCAAAAATGGCATGTTCTCGATATAGAATGAAACTAAGAAATATTTCTAAAATAATACATAATTAACTAATAGCTGAACCAGCAGAAATTGCATACATTTTCCGAAGATCATTTCTGAAGCAGATATTTTACCTTTGAGGCTTGTTACAAAGGTTTTTAATCTAACTCTTCTCAGTGATACTCTACTTTTTTGTCTGCTAAGAGTTGTTTATTTGTTCAAAGAATTTAGATTGCATAGCCGGGAATCTTGGATACACAGATTCCTATCATTATAATATTATTTTGTTATATTTAAGAATAAATATTAATGTTACTGATAGATTATCGGGTAAAATTTGTATCTTAGTACTTACTGTCCAATTCTAAATATCGACTTTCCAAGGTCAAAGCTGAAACAAGAATAATCCAGCATGGCAAAAATGTAATTTGACAAACAACATTCTTGATATAATTTATCTGATAGATTAAAGTAGCAATAGCAATAGTAAGACGTACATCACTTCATAGTGCTTTACAGCCCGCTCTAAGCGGTTTACAGAGTCAGCGTATTACCCTTAACAATCTGAGTCCTCATTTTACTGACCTTGGAAGGATGGAAGGCTTAGTCAACCTCGAACTGGTGAGAATCGAACTGCTGAACTGCTGCAAATTGGCAGTCAGGAGATGTAGCCTGCAGTAGCGCACCAGTGGAATGCCTGTCGGAATGCTAGTGGAATATTTTTCCAGGTTTAAAACAAATAAGTAATCTAAAATGGAATAAATAAATAAAAATAATTGTTAAGTGGATGAAATAAGTTAAAACATTTAGAAGTAACACCTTATATAATATAAATGACTAATTGTCATTTATGCAATCACATCTAAATCTCACTAATTTCATAATGCATTAGAAACCTAATAAGTTGAACTAGGCTAATTTAGAGTGTATTTTTAAAATATAAAACACTTTCCTCTGCCACAGCACCTGTTGAAGAGCCGAGGTGGCGCAGTGGTTAGGGTGCAGTACTGCAGCCACTTCAGCTGACTGCTAACTGCAGTTTGGCGGTTCAAATCTCACCGGCTCAGGGTTGACTCAGCCTTCCATCCTTCCGAGGTGGGTAAAATGAGGACCCAGACTGTGGGGGCAATATGCTGACTCTGTAAACCACTTAGAGAGGGCTGAAAGCCCTATGAAGCGGTATATGTCTAACTGCTATTGCTATTGATAATGATATTCTAATTAAATTCTGGTTCTGATTAAATTCCTATTTACCTTTCAGTTTATAGTTTATCAGACTACAGGCTTATCATGTAGAATTTTTGTATTAATATATTGTCATATTCAGTATTATTAATACTCAATTGGATCCAATAATTACTGGAATATATTTCATGTGGGCAATATATGAACAAAGACTGCTATTATCTGGAAATCTTAAAAGAAATAGAGATGCACACACTGGTCAAAATTAAATATGTTGGATAATATTTCTTAAACTGCTTGTGTTCCAATTAGTCTGTATAAAGGAAGAGGAATATTTATACCTCAGAACTTCTGCCATCATGTGTCACCCTCATCTTTTAAAATTTCTACCATAGCATACTCTTCACAGCTAAAAATGAGGTAGTTTGATACATTATATCCTATTTCCTTTAGAATCTCCAGCCTACATTCTATGTTTTATTATGTGTTCTATAAATAGCCTATGTTCTATTTTTTCACCATAGTCTCTCTTCTGCAATTTTTCACTTCCTGGGAGAAATAAACAAATGCTCAGGTGTTACCAATTGTAATGAACTGTAATCCCACTTGCCAAGGTCTAAACAATTCTTTTTTTAAAAAAATTTGCTTAAACATCACACTGCTTGTGCTGCATTGGAACGAACTGAATTGTGGGTGTACAGGTGAAACTCGAAAATTTAGAACATCGTGCAAAAGTTCATTTATTTCAGTAATGCAACTTAAAAGGTGAAACGAATATATGAGATAGACTCAATTCATGCAAAGCAAGATAGTCCAAGCCGTGACTTGTCATAATTGTGATGATTATGGCTTACAGCTCAAAGTTTGTGCATATACAGTAATAATAAACCTTGGTTCACAGCTAAGCTCAAGCAATAGCAATAGCAATAGCAATAGCAATAGCAGTTAGACTTATATACCGCTTCATAGGGCTTTCAGCCCTCTCTAAGCGGTTTACAGAGTCAGCATATTGCCCCCAACAACAATCCGGGTCCTCATTTCACCCACCTCGGAAGGATGGAAGGCTGAGTCAACCCTGAGCCGGTGTGATTTGAACCGCCGAACTGCAGTTAGCAGTTAGCTGAAGTGGCCTGCAGTACTGCACCCTAACCACTGTGCCACCTCGGCTCTACAACACAACAACTATGTTGTGTCAAAGAGGAAGCCTACAGGAATACAGACAGGGTGCTATACAATCATACCAGTAATATATTAACAAGGGAGAAGATATTGATAAGAGATATTAAAAGAAACTAACCAAGGAGAGAAGCAACTTAGAAGAAATTTCTTAATGAGGAGAGCAATCAACCAATGGAATAGCTTGCCTTCGGAAGTTGTGGATGCTCCATCACTGAAGGTTTTCAAAAAGAGATTGAACAACAATTTGTCTGAAATGATATAGAGTTTCCTGCTCCAGCAAGGAGTTGAACTAGAAGACTTCTGAGGTCCCTTCCTATTATGTCTAGAGATCAGGGCAGCAAAGAGAAGCTACTCTGAAAAGCTGAGGAATCAATTCTAAGCAAATGAACCAGCAAATGTGTGGGAAAGCCTCAGTGGTGGGTTTCAAAAATTGTTCGAACCTACTCTGTGGGCGTGGCCTCCTTTGGGGGAGTGGCTTGCCACCCATGTGACCGGATGGGAGTGGCTTGCCGCCCATGTGACCGGATATGAAGATGCCGATGACACTTGTCAGAACCATCTTAAATTACCTCCCACACAGCACTGGCATGCATAAGAATATGATGTAAACTTGTTTTTTTTAAAGGCATCTTTGGTTTGCATTAAAAACAACTTCAACACACGCAATGTTCTGATTGTACCACAAACGCAGTAGTCATCCTTACCTTTCACAGAGGCACTGAGTTTTATAAATAGGAGAATGATAGTGTAGAATAATCATATCCAAGGACCAGTGGTGGGTTTCAAAAAGTTTGGAACCTCTTCTGTAGGTGTGGCCTGCTTTCCGGGTCCACTGGTGGAACCTCTTCTAACCGGTTCGGTAGATTTGACGAACCGGTTCTACCGAATAGATGCGAACTGGTAGGAATCCACCTCTGGAAAGCTTGAAGAATGTCACTAGCTACAGCAAATCTCTTTCCCTTACTGAAGAGAATCAGCAACTGGAAGATGAACTGAATATGTTTTACTGTAGATTTGAGAGGAGATCATAGTCAATTATTGCTGCCTTCCGCATCTCAGATATATCAACAATAGCCAAATCTCCTAGACCTATTTCCATTCCTCTGGGTTGCCCCTCCATTGGTGATCCCAGAAAAATATGTGCAAGGTCTATTTCATAGACAAAACATCATAAAAGCACCAGCCCCAGGCATGTCTTTGCTTATTATTGCTTATTCCTGTATCCAATATATAGTTTGAGTATTAAATAGCAGAGGGAACAAAGGCCAATCCGTATTGCTTCATTAGTTTGGCTCTGTATCTTTGACTATGCTTGCAAAGATATTTACAAAATTTAGTCAGGTAAGGGTCTTTCTGTGGGGAGGTAATTGGCCATCTTATGCACCCCCAAGGGTTTAATTTGAAGATTGTGGAAAAGATCCTGAGTCTCACTGAAGGCCTCACTTGAAGCTGCACAAATGTTATTCCCACTTATGAGATGTGTGAAGGAAGAAAATGAGACTTGATTTAGAACCGAAACTGATTGCAGCACAGCCAGAAACTGGAAATAGGTTCAGAAAGCAAAGCAAAACAAGAAAACAACTCATCTTAATTTACTGGCAACAAGTTTCTTAGTAAATCTGTCTTTTTTTGTTTGTAGTTCATGTTATGCAATAGATCTTTTGTTGTAAAGACTGGGCTTGTGTAATACAGGATCTTTTAAGTATTTTGTTTAACTATTATTTGCTGAATGGCTCATTTGTAAGAGCCGAGGTGGCGCAGTGGTTAAATGCAGCACTGCAGGCTACTTCAGCTGACTGCAGTTCTGCAGTTCGGCTGTTCAAATCTCACCGGCTCAGGGTTGACTCAACCTTCCTTCCTTCCGAGGTGGGTAAAATGAGGACCCAGATTGTTGTTGGGGGCAATATGCTGACTCTGTAAGCCGCTTAGAGAGGGCTGAAAGCCCTATGAAGCAGTATATAAGTCTAACTGCTATGCCAGTGGTGGGTTTCAAAAATGTTTCGAACCTACTCTGTGGGTGTGGCCTCTTTTGTGGGAGTGGCTTGCCGGCCATGTGACCTGGTGGGAGTGGCTTGCCAGCCATGTGTTCTCTCTTTCTCTCTCTCCTTCCTTTTGTCTCTCTGTCCCTTTTTCCTTTTTTTCTTTCGTCTCTCTCTCAGTTTTTCTTTCTTTCTTTCTTTCTTTCTTTCTTTCTTTCTTTCTCTTTCTCTCTCTGTGTGAGTCTGTCTGTCTGTCTGTCTCTCTCTCTGTGTCAGTGGTGGGTTTCAAAATTTTTTGGAACCTCTTCTGTAGGTGTGGCCTGCTTTCTGGTGGAACCTCTTCTAACCAGTTCAGTAGATTTGACGAACCGGTTCTACCGAACTGGTGCGAACTGGTAGGAACCCACATCTGGCGCATGCCATATTTTTCTGATATTTTTTTCTACCATTTTTATCTCTGTTTACTTTTGTTGAGTACAGTTACATTTTTATTTTTTTAGTGTATTAGCTGTTGTGGTTGATTTTTAGAGCAGGTATGCAATTTTTGAAATTCATATTATTAACATTTTGATTTTGTTGTAGCAATTCAGTAAGGTAGACAGCAACTTTGTTTAAAGTGCAAGCTCAGCAGACAAAAGTATTCATTCAACAGTACTCATTTGTGGAATGACTTTGCAGCTAGTCCTCGGCTTATGACGACAACTGTGCCCAAAACTTCTGTTGCTAAGCAAGATAGCTGTTAAGTAAGTTTTGCCTCAGTTTATGACCTTGCTTCCAACAGTTGTTAAGTGAATCACTGCCGTTGTTAAATTAGTAACAGGGTTGTTAAGTGAATCTGGCTTCCCTATTGACATTGCTTGTCAGAAGGTCACAAAAAATGATCACAAGACCCAGAGACACTGCTGCCTTCATAAATATGGGCCACTTGCCAAGCATCCATCCGATTTTGCTAGCATGACCATGGGGATGTGTTCTGCCGAAGGTGGCGCAGTGGTTAAATGCAGCACTGCAGGCTACTGCTAGATCAGCAGTTCAGCGGTTCAAATCTCACCGGCTCAGGGTTGACTCAGCCTTCCATCCTTCCGAGGTGGGTAAAATGAGGACCCGGATTGTTGGGGGCAATATGCTGACTCTCTGTAAACCGCTTAGAGAGGGCCGAAAGCCCTATGAAGCGGTATATATGTCTAACTGCTATATTCTGACCCCCCTCGTCCTACACCAAAGCACGCTGAGACAAAGATACTTCAAGGATTTATTAACACAGAGACTAGACCTTGGCAGCAATCCAACACAGTCCAGACGTTGGCAGCAATCCAATACAGACTAACCTTGGCAGCAATCCAGCCTGCCAAGCTAACCATGAAAGTTCTCCAATTTTAGTGAATATGTTGACTCCTGCAAAAGGGCGTGTGCACAATAATTCCTTTTATAGTCTTGAGAGGAGCCTAATTACCACCAGCTGAGTGCAATTATCTGCGCAACTGTTCCTTACGCCTATTAGCTCTTTGTTGCCGGGCATCCAGGAACAACTCCCTTGGCTCCTCCCCACTGCTCCAATGCATAATGTCCGGATCACATTCCCTTGGCTCCTCCCCACTGGTCCAAGGCTCAGGCACCTCCTGGTGGCCAACCAGCCTCTCTGCGCCCTGCTCGGAGTCGGAACCCTGTCCAGGGTCCTCCACATCTTCCAGCACCAACTCATAGGGCCCCTCGCTGTCGGAGTCTGGTGGCAGCTCCAACGGCTCCTGCTGGGCCACAACAGGGATGCATAAGTATTAAAAACAGTCATACATCACTTTTTTTCAGTGCCATTATAACTTTGAATGCCCACTAAATGAATGGTTGTTAGGTTGAGAACCACCTGTACATTTGGTGAGAAAGATAATAAACTCTTCTATATCCAATTTCCGGCACCCCAACTGTGGCAATCAGTGCACCTCAAGATCATACCAGCAAAACTCAGTTCCCAAAATAAAACCTAAACTTTCAAGAAAATAAGGGTGGAAATTTTAATTTAATTAAATAGGACAGTGGTAGGATTCAGCCAGTTCGCACCTATCCGGGAGAACCGGTTGTTAACTTTCTAAGCAGTTCAGAGAACCAGTTGTTGGAAGAAATCTCCTTTTGTTTTTTCCCACTTTACAGGGCTAATCCTGTAAGGAAGGCAGGAAGGAAACATTCTAGTGTTGTTTTTAGCCTCATCTTTATTGACCTGCTTACAGAAACGGCCTCTCTGGTTAACCCTCATTACATTGTAACAGCTAAAGCGAAGCGCCCATCGACCTGAGTGATCTTGAGTTGGCCACGCCCACCCAGTCACATGATCACCGAGCCCCACTTACACAGATGGGCATTAGGGCAGAGAACCGGTTGTTAAATTATTTGAATCCCACCACTGAAATAGGAGTACGATGTTTCAAGGTATAAACCCCTGGCAAACAGGTCAAAATTGTACCTTCAAAATTTAGCAGCAGAATTTTCAGATAAAACCTATGCAAATATGGTGAAAAGGATAGTGTAAGGTCTTTGGAAGATGACACACATCAATTTCTTTCCTTAGCATTCCCCTGCATGGTTAAAAAAAAAAACTGGGCCAAAATACTCGAGCCTCATCCCATCTGGATTTCTCTGATTGCACTAATCAAGAAGCTGCATTTCTGCTTTCAAACTAAAAACCCTGTTCCTAAATATAAAGGCCATTTTCTTCTTTCAAGAGATGGTGGTTATTGGATTGTTTTTGAGATCATAGATGCTGAATATTGTATTCGTGTACAGGGGGGCAGCCTAGGATAATTCACTATGTAGATTATGTGAAATAAAGGATTATGCATAACTCAGAAAGGAAGAAAGGTCAAATTGTAATAATGATTTTTTCCTGAAGCTGTAATTGTTAGACTGATTATATATCTTGAATTGGTACAAATGTTATTTATTTGTTTTATTTTATTTGTTTTATCAAGATAAGATATATATATAAGACAATAGATATGTAGGTCTTTGGTTATTCGGGTTTTCTCACGCGTAAAATTGGAAGTGTCTTGGCGACGTTTCGACGAAGTCTCATTCGTCATCTTCAGGCTTCGTGCTTCCAGGAGCAATACTGAAGATGACGAATGAGACTTCGTCGAAACGTCGCCAAGACACTTCCAATTTTACGCGGGAGAAAACCCGAATAACCAAAGACCTACATACTAACACCCGCAAAAACCTCAGAAAACAGATAATAGATATAAATATATACAAGTTTATGAATACATGAAATGGATACGAATAAATGGGGTTGTTAGGACAGGGATGGTAGGCACTTATGCACCCCTTTACAGAGTTCTTAGGAATGGAATGAGGTCGACATAGACAGTCTAAGGTTAAAGTTGTGGAGGTTTGGGGAAGAAACCGCAGTGTCAGGTAGTGCATTCTAGTCATTGACCCCTCTGTTGCTGAAGTTGTATTTTCTGCAGTCGAGTTTTGTACGGTTTCCCTTAAGTTTGTATCTATTGTGTTCTGACTCCCCTCGTCCCACACCAACACACTCCAAGTCAAAGATACTATCCAGAATTTATTAACAGACAGACAGGTCCTTGGCAGCAAACCGGCACAGATAAGCTGTGGTAGCAATCCAACACAGATCAGTCTTGGCAGCAATCCAGCCTGCCAAGCTCACAATTCTGTTCTCCAGCATTCGTTCCTGCGTTGACTTCTGCAAGAGGGGCGTGTGCACAAGCAGTCCTTATTATAGTCTGGAGAGGAGCCTAATGACCACCAGCTGAGTGCAATTACCTCCTGAACTTGCGCAACTGTTCCTGACACTTATTAGCTCTTCGGTGCTGGGCATCATGGAACAACTCACTGCTGGTGTCCGGATCACTCTCCCTTGTCTCCTCCCCACTGGTCCAAGGCTCAGGCACCTCCTGGTGGCCAACCAGCCTCTCTGCACCCTGCTCGGAGTTGGAACCCTGTCCAGGGTCCTCCACATCCTCCAGAGCCGACTCATAGGGCCAATCACTGTCGGAGTCTTGTGGCAGCTCTAACGGCTCCTGCTGGGCCACAACACTATTGTGTGCTCATGTATTATTGTGGCTGAAGCTGAAGTAGTCATTGACAGGTAGAACATTGCAGTAGATAATTTTATGTACCACGTTTAGGTTATGCATTTGTGCATGTTTTCACTGAAAGTTCAAACTAGAATGCATATATCTTTCTGCAGGTTTACACTTACTGTAAGAGCAGTTCCATTTAGGAGAAGTCTGTCCATTTGCATCCTTTCGTATTCATATATTCATACTTTATTCATAAGCGCTTCATATGTTATTCTGCTACTATCACTGCTATATTTGTGCATTTTACAAAGGGTCAGAACAATAACCTCAAAGTTCAGTTTCAAATATATTTGATAAAATATTTAGCAATCACTAGATAGGTAACTATTTGATCCCAGCCTTTGCTCTATTTTTTGTCTTGCCCACCTTAGCTTGAATATGTCATTGGTTTCATTCCCATATTAATTTACCCGTTATTCTACACCAGCACCTGAAATATGACCATTACTTAAATACATGTTATATGATCCCTCTTTAGAACCTCTTATAGAGGATTCATTTCCTCTAAATCATTTAATCACATTCTGGTTGTTAGCTGCTAGTAGATTTCTTTCTATTAACTGCAGCCTTTTACTGGAAGCATTTCCAAAGTACAGGATGTCATTTCAAATGTTCTTTAAGTAGCTGAATGCTTCTTTTAGTCCAGTCATTGGTTCCTCTCTGGTATTTATAAAACAAAGCGCCGGAACTTTGTGCTCAGGATTCTCCAAAATGTTTTCAATGAATTTTGGAAGTACTTTGAAATGCAATAAGATTTAAGACTTAACTTAAATCTTGCAGTGCTGAAATATTTCAGTCCTCTTGCCCTCATTGTTTACTTTGCATTTGAGTTTGGGGGATTAATTTTAATTTTTTTCTCTTGAACTTAAACATCTTTTACGCATGATAAGGGGAAAAAGGGGAATTTCTTCAGATTTTGGCAGACTTAACAAGTACTAAAGAAAAAGATTGTTTATCCTTGGCAACGACCTTCCAACAAACAAACTGACCATTGTACCACTTTTAAAAACCTGACTAAAATATGCAGAAGTTGTGTTCTATATGCTGCTTCCCCTTGGTGTTCTCCATCAATACCAGTTTCACTTCTGAGATAGTTCAGGATAAGTAGCCTGTCACAAGGAGAATAACAACATAACAAAAACAGCTGCCTCCAGTTCAGTGCAGGCTGGATAGGGCTTGATCAGGTCTAAAGATATAGACATTCTTCTAGAAGGAAATTAGACACTTAATAAATGGTTGCCTTTATTACCTTCTATGTATTTATTTAATCATTGTGGTGATTAATTTTTCATATTGTAGATCTTAAGAGGTTAGAAGTAATAAAACGTGCCCACCTTTGCCTAGAAGTTACACTTGAAAAAACCTTTCATTTTCAAAGTTAGTACATGAGGATCAGGAGTGGGTTCCTGCCAGTTCTAACCTCTTCTATAGAAGAGGTTCCACAAATCTACAGTGCTGTTTAGAACCAGTTCCAGCTCCCTCCGCCCGCCTGTCTGCATATCATCAAGATGAAGAGCCAGAGGAGGAATTCTGGGAGTTGAAGTCCACAAGTCTTAAAGCTGTCAAGTTTGAACACCCCTGAGGTTTTTTCCCCTAAAGGGTTAGGGGTGCAAGGGTCTTGTAACTTGAAAGCTTTAAGACTTGCGTGCTCCAATGCCAGAGTTTCTGAGTCAACATTTTGGTTGCTAAGCAAGAGCGTTGTTAAGTGAGTTTCACATTTTACAAGTTGGCCACTCCCACCCAGTCACACGGCCAGCAAGCCACTCCCACAAAGCAGGCCACACCTACAGAAGAGGTTCTAAAAATTTTGAAACCTATCACTGATGAGGATGTGATCAGAGATGGGTTCCTACCTATTCGGTCCAGTTCGGCTGAATAGGTAGTAAAAATCTGGCATACCTTTCTGAACTGGTAGTAATGGCAGCCTGGTTACAACCCTGAACTGGTTCCCCGGCAGTGGTGGGTTTCAAAAATGTTTGGAACCTCTTCTGTAGGTGTGGCCTGCTTTCCGGGTCCACTGGTGGAACCTCTTCTAACCGGTTCGGTAGATTTGACGAACCGGTTCTACCGAATAGGTGCGAACTGGTAGGAACCCATCTCTGTTCCCCAGTCACCACTTGCTCACCCCGCCGGGCTCTGCTCTGCAGCTTGCCTGCCTGAAGCGTTGCACCCCTGATCAGTCTGCCAGGTAAGCCTGTGAGTCGCGCCTTAGCTAGCTGCCCTTGACCCCTTTCCCATGGCCCATGCTTCTCTGCTTTCCGCGTGGCCTTCCAGGCGTCCCTGTGGCCAGCTTCCGAAGGCAGGCAAGCAGAAGGCTGTGTGGAAGACGGGGAAGCATAGCAGGACTGCAGGGAAGATAGCAAGGAGCCTACTCTCTTCCCCGCGGCCTTGCCGTGCCTCCCTGCCTTCCACATGGTCTCACTGGTGGTCCCCCCATGCCTTCTGGGCTTGGCGTCCAGCCTGGCCTAGCCAGCCGCTCCACCTGCAATCAAGCTAGATGGGGAGGGGAGCACGAACAAGTACTGAAGGGACTACGAGAGGAGGGAAGATGCCATAGCACATGCTCTTTCCCTCAGCCTCCTCCTTTCGGAGGGCTCCGATTGGCTCCCCTCTGGCTTCGCTGAGCTCACACCATTAGCCAACCTGCCAGCAGGAGGTCAGTGCGGTGGGCTTTATTGTGTTCCAGGCAGGGTGAAATGCCTGAACCGGTTTGCCTGAACCAACAAGGAAAAAAGGCTTGAGGCGCGCAATCCGCAGAAGCTTTTTAAAAAAAAACTTTTTAAAACCTTTTTTTCCCCTGCCGGTTTGCCTGAAAGAGAGGAAGAGGGAGGGAGGGAGAAAGAGAGAGAGGGAGGGAGGAAGGGAAGGAAAAAAGAAAGAGAAAGAAAAAGAAAGAAAGAGGAAGGTGTTAGAAGGAAAAAATCAGGGCTCACTTTTCAGCCGGAGATCGCTTGGCAAAGAAAAACAAATGCTTTAAATCAGGAGTCTCAAAATTTAGCAGCATGGCTGGCTGTGGAATTCTGGGAGTTGAAGTCCACAAGTCTTAATGTTGCAAACTTTGGAGACCCTGCTTTAAAATGAAACCTCGGAAGGAGGTTTTTAATTGCAGAAGAGGAAGAGGGAAGGGAAGGAAGGAGAGGGGAACACAGCAATCTAGGCGCAGTGATTGGGGTGCAGTACTGCAGCCTCTTCAGCTGACTGCTAGTTGCAGTTTGGCAGTTCAAATCTCACCAGCTCAAGGTTGACTCAGCCTTCCATCCTTCCGAGGTGGGTAAAATGAGGACCCGGATTGTTGTTGGGGGCGATATGCTGACTCTGTAAACCGCTTAGAGAGGGCTGAAAGCCCTATGAAGCGGTATATAAGTCTAACTGCTATTGCTAATTGGCTAATAGTGGTTTCCCAGTACTCATGAAATAGGTCCTTAATGCTATCTTACAAACAAAGGTTTATAATGCCTTCCTAAATGCCGAGAATAAAAGAGCTGAATGGACCCCTTGTGTGTTCCATAATGTGAGGACAATTGCAAATAATACCTGTCTTCTATTCAAACCTCATTCACAGTAGTGGGACCTTAAGCAGGTCTTAGGTATTGAAGGGAAGAGTGGAGAGTAGAGCAACATGTAACTGCCTTGCCTTACTCTTCCCTCCAAAATTACTTCAGAATCCCCTGGGATTCTCTGGGTTATGTTTTGTCTGAAATCCTGGGGAAAAAAACTTCCTAGCTTTTGTTTCTGCTGGACTGCAGCCAATTAAAAATGGTTTAGTACAGGGGGAGGGGGTCAAACTCAAGGCCCGTGGGCTTGATCCAGCCCACAATATGATCGGATCTGGCCCGTGGGGCCGTCCTGGTCTACTCAAAAGTAGCTTCAGCCCGGTCTACCGAATGCAAAGAGGAAACATGCCAGCAGTTTGAGGAGTGGTGTCAATCTGGCCATGCCTACACAGTCAGCAGTGACGTGCGGTGAGGTTTATGGCTGGTGAGGCACTGACACAGGGGTTTCAAATTTTTTTAGACTTGTGGACTTCAACTCCCAGAATTCCACAACCAGGCATGCTCAGTTCCGATTTAAAGAGACAACATTTTTCCCCCTTGTGAAACAAGTTTTCCTTCATTCTCTTTCTTCTCCCTCCCCCTCCTTCCGCCCTCTCTCCCTCCCTCCCCCCTCTCTCAAACAGACACACACACACAGAGAAGTTGGATCCCTCTCTCACTCACTCAATCTCAAACAAACACAAACACAGAAGTTGGATTGGATATATTTTCCAATGGCTTGAAAGCAGCTCCTCTGCCATACCACCCCCCAATTCCCCTGCTGCCTTCCGATCCGAGCCTTTGATTGCAGGTGGAGCCACATTGCCTTTTCAAACTTGTAATCAGTGAAGCTGGGCTTATATACTTTTATCCAGGGGTGTGTGTGTGTGTTAAAAGGCAACGTAGCTCTGCATGCAATTACGTACCTTTTCCAGCTGTTTCAGAGAGGATTTCAACTCTGCTCTTGCCTACCATCATGAAAAGAAAAAAAAATGTAAAAGGAAAAAGGCAAGAGCTGAGATCAGGCTGAGCTAGTTGCTGCCAGAGTCACTGTGTGGATGACCCTGCTTAACTGTTTAAAAAAGGCTCTTAAAAATGCCCTCTACAGGAGGCAGGAGAACAACGTGCCTCATCTACATCAGGAATTTTTCGGCTTTTAACCCTTGCTTAGCTCTACTCGAGTGATCATAAAGTCAGACTAGATGAGGCACCTCGTTCTCCCACCTCCTCCTGTAGAGGGCAATTTTAGAGGCTTTTTTAAACAGTTAAGCACTAAGCAGAGTCATCCACTGTGACTCTGGCAGCAACTAGCTCAGCCTTTTTCCTTTTACATTTTTTTCTTTTCATGATGACAGCGGTGAGGTTCTGCCTCCCCTGACTGCATGTCCCTGCCAGTCAGCCACTTCTGTGTACCCCCCCCCCCCCGAGGCCAGCCAAGCCCTGATGTGGCCATGGCCTTCAATGAAATTGCATTTGACACCCTGGTTTAGCAGTACCTCTGGATTCTGACAGTTTGTTCTGTGTTCAAAAGAAATCATTTTTCTCTTTTGTCAGTACTTGTGAGTGCATCTGGTGACTGCCATTTTCCTAATAATAGGCTAGGTATTCCATTTACGCGCTTATGCTGTTAGCTGTCTTATTTTCTTCTCCAAATCTTCAAAGGGTTTGCTATTGGAGATACGAGTAGTACTGCTGCTCACATCACCAATAGCAAAATCTTTGAAGATTTGGAAAATAAAGTAAGGCAGCTAAGGCAGCATTGCACATTCACCTGGAAACTTATCTGGATCTATTGATCTAACAGCAAATATTGCAAATGAGGAAATGAGCCAAACTGTGGCACTCTAGACAGTACAATTCAAACAATACAGCAATGATAAATGGAAAGATACGGAATTACTATTGGGACTCCCTTGCAAAATGCAGAGAAATGCTAAGAGAAAGACAGTGTAAAGGTGATAGCATTACAATTGATTCACCACACACTTGGAAGGCTGCAACTACCACCTAAGGCTTTTCTATTCTGCAGGAAGTTGAACAAATAGGATTTAGTCTGATATTATAATTTATTAAATATAACATCTTCTTTTGATTCTATATCTCAATTCCTTTCTTTTCGTAAAGTTTCTGGAGATTGTTGTACAGGAGATTTGTGATTGCTTAGAACTAAAGTTACAAAGTAGTAATATTTGAGACATTGTTTTCTTTTTTATTAACTAAAAATAAAAGAAAAAGAATTTATGAAATTATAAAAGAAGAGGGGGGGGATAATTTTAAACCACTCCCACCAGGTCACATGGTTGGCAAGCCACTCCCACAAAGGAGGCCACTCCCACAGAGTAGGTTCGAAATTTTTTTGAAACCCACCACTGATTCATAGTCAACTTGGTAAGCACTGAAACAACCAAGCCCTGAGAAACCTCAAAATGGGCTTTCCATTTCCTGGCTATACCTATCAACTAATAAAAGAGATACTCTTACAGCAAAAGGAAAGAATACAACCTTGTACATTTAAATCCACATATAAATGTGTGTGTGTGTGTGTGTGGTTTACAAGTAAGATCTCATATGGCATAACATTAAATAGAATCTTAATGATTTGGACATTTCAAAATGTCTGGCTTATGTCTGACTCTCTGTCTGGAAAGACTCTCTTACCAGAGAGTCCAGAATATGTATATATGTCCGGACATTATTTTTATCTTTTGTTTTGTTTGATTGACTTGTGTCATTAGGAAGACATGCAATAGTATGCCTTGTGACAGGGTCTTCACCCCTAACTGCTTTGAAGGAATGTTTTCCTCCTGGTAAATTTTATTTAATGAGGCATGTAGAAGCAATAGGTTGCAAACAGGCACACTCAGAGACATTTCAGTTCTGGCTAATGCAACCAAGATGATATATGAGTGGTTCTCTTGCCTGACCCAACTAAAAAGGCCTGATGAGTTGTTGTTTTTTCCTAAAATGTATCTTGTCAAATTTCTTTATGGGGTCATGTTACAAGCTGTGATAATTTCTCTTATTTTGATGTTTTAGGAATAAATAATGAAATCAAATTCAGTGGCATCGAGCCAAAACTGGTTAAGAAAGACTGGGAGGAAAAAGATGCAGAACATAACAATGAAAAGATTAGTGGATAAATAACTGAAAAAGGAGTTACAGCCCCCGCGATATATAAGAGATCTCTTCTTATATAGCGTATTTTTTGGAATATAAGACGCACCTTTTTCCCTCAAAAAAGAGGGTGAAAATCTGGGTGCGTCTTATACATTTTTTGCTTACTGAAACCCCGCCCCCTTTGCAAAAATGGAAGTGAAGAGGGTTTGGGAGACTTGCAAAGTGCTCCTGTGGGCTGGGGAGGGCAAAAATGAACAAAAAATGGGCCATTTTTGTTCATTTTGCCCCCAGGAGCACTTTACAAGCCTCCCAAACCCTCTGCATGCCCCCCTTTTTTGCAAAAATGGCCCAGTTTTTGCTCATTTTTGCCCCACCCAGCCCCTAGGAGCACTCTAAGCAATAGCAATAGCAGTTAGACTTATATACTGCTTCATAGGGCTTTCAGCCCTCTCTAAGCGGTTTACAAGTCAGCATATTGCCCCCCACAGTCTGGGTCCTCATTTCACCCACCTCGGAAGGATGGAAGGCTGAGTCAACCTTGAGCCGGTGAGATTTGAACTGCCGAACTGCAAATAACAGTCAGCTGAAGTGGCCTGCAGTACTGCACTCTAACCACTGCACCACCTCGGCCTCCCAAAGCTCTATAGTGCCGGCCATGTGTTTTCTCTCTCTCTCTCTCTCTCTCTTTCTCTCTCTCTTTCCTTCCTTTTGTCTCTCTCTGTCCCTTTTTCCTTTTTTTCTTTCATCTCTCTCTCACTTTTTCCCCTTTCTTTCTTTCTTTCTTTCTTCCTTTCTTTCTCTTTTTCTCTCTCTGTGTGAGTCTCTCTCTCTCTCTGTGTGTGTGTGTGTGTGTCAGTGGTGGGTTTCAAAAAATTTTGGAACCTCTTCTGCAGGTGTGGCCTGCTTTCTGGTGGAACCTCTTCTAACCGGTTCGGTAGATTTGACGAACCGGTTCGGTAGATTTGACGAACCGGTTCTACCGAACTGGTGAGAACTGGTAGGAGCCCATCTCTGCACTGGTCATTAGATGAGGACCAACCCTGATCCAAGTCTTTCCCAGTTTGATCCCCCTCTAAGCCTGAATCTCTGTAAAGCAAAGGGATGCCTCCCCTTCACACATGCACACACCCGACTCCCTGGGTGTCAATGGCAGGCAGGTGAGACTGTTGAAGATCCCAGGTCTCTACTTCAGCCTCAAAGGGTAGAAATTGAGGGAGGAGGTAGGCAGGCGCGGGGGAATTCAAGGGCTCCTTCATCTGTTTTGTGGGCCTGCTGTGAAATGCCCAAATGTTGATCTCATGACCCCAGAGGTTCTGCAACAGCAGTGATTTTGGGAACCAGATGTAAGCACCATTCGCTCAGCACCACTGGAACATAAAACAGTTGCTGAATGAACGGTTGTAACTTGAGGACTATCTGTACTTATGTGAAAAACCCACCTCTCATTCTTCATTTTATTTCATATAAAATGCCTAAATTAAATGTTAACAGGGTGCATTTGTAAAGTATTAACATACCAGACAATAAAATGCTCTGTATAAAAAAAAAACCTATACATTTATTTTGTTATTTTTCCATTCTACCATAGGTACGGAATGATCTAACTGGAGTGCTATATGGTGAAGATATCGAAATATCAGATACAGAGAGTTTTTCTAATGATCCTTGTACAAGTGTCAAAAAGCTTAAGGTAGGTGCAATAGTTTGCTAAATTAAAAAACTGTGTAGCAAAAAAAACACAGCAGCTTAAAATAAGCAATTTTAATAGGTCTCAGTTTGAAAACTTCCTTTTAGATTTTGGTATTTATGATAATTGCTATTATAGTCATGATGTAAAATAATTATATTTGATATTAAATTTTGTAATAACAGAAATGTAATTAGTAAGTTATAACCAGGTTGCCAGCAAAATTATATGTAATGGGACCAAAAATTCTTTTTGTGCTGCACATTTAACAAATTTAATTTCTTTTTTTTTCTTTTCAAAAATTGCAAAATAATATCAGGAACCAAATTTTGTTGAAGTATAAGGACAGTCATGATGACATTC
Source organism: Thamnophis elegans (assembly GCF_009769535.1). Taxonomy (NCBI): domain Eukaryota; kingdom Metazoa; phylum Chordata; class Lepidosauria; order Squamata; family Natricidae; genus Thamnophis; species Thamnophis elegans. Next base: position 78,525,194 of record NC_045546.1, on the reverse strand, counting down.
ATGTTCCAAAATATTTGGAATACCTTTAACACCATCAATCAACACATAACCAAGCATAAATGTTAAACAAGTCTAAGCTGCCTGTTTATTATATATTGGCTTTCATATTTTTCAATCTGTTTGTACTGTCCATCTCTCTGTTGCTATCAATTTTTCAATAATGAATGTTATATGATGTCTAGATGTTAAATGGGTAGTTTGCAATATTCATTTTTAACACAATTGCCCTTAAGGATTGACCTGAAGTAGAAGATAAAGTCTCCATAGAAGGAAGCAGAAATTATTCCAGATGACTGAAACTTTATTTCCCAGTACACTTTCCTGAAGAGAGAAATAGGGCATACAAATCAAAACTCTTAATGCTATTTATAACTTTTTTATCTATTTGGTGGGCTTCTCTGCAAAGCATAGATATCAATCTGTTTTGTAAATTGAATATTATTGGAAAAACCCAAGATGTATGAATCTCAGTGACCAAATGTACATTTTCTGTTTAAGGCAGTATTTTTCTGCCGTTTTAATTTGCTCAGATAAACTTGATAACTTTTCATAGTGGTTTTGAAATTGTAAATTAACCTTACATGGCAGTGTATCTCATCTCGTTTTTTTAATTTGAAGCTTTTTAGAACATGGAGCCATAAATATTAAGATGCTGTATTTTTTGTTTGCTTCTTTCTCTGCGTTATTATCTCTGCATTTTTTTTTTAAGGCTGTCATCAGAGAATGTAACAATTGTTTACTATCTCTAACCTCTATCCCTCACAAAACCTAACATCTTGTTTATTATTCTGACATGACTGCCAAACACAGTCTCTGTATAACATGAATACTACCGTATATACCCGAGTATAAGCCGAGTTTTTCAGCCCACTTTTTGGGCTGAAAAAAGCCGGCTCGGCTTATACTCGAGTCTACAACTGGATCCGGCAGTGCTGTTGCCTGTTGGAGGAGGAGGGGATTCCTTCCTGCGAGACCCCGTCCAGAAAAATGCGGGGAGCGGCAGCGGAGCCCCGGGGCTGCTTCTGCTCCATCCGCTGGACTGTTTCCTCGCCTGCCCGCCCGCCCGCTCATTCATTCCATTTCCTAGCCTGCCTGGCCACTTATTCGTTTCGTTTCCCTCCCCTGCCTGCCCCCTCGTTCATTCCATTTCCTAGCCTGCCTGGCCACTTATTCGTTTCGTTTCCCTCCCCTGCCTGCCCCCTCGTTCATTCCATTTCCTAGCCTGCCAGGGGAAGGATACTATGAAATCCCCCAAATCCTCCCCACTCCAGGGATAGGATACTATGAAAGCCCCAGGATCTCTTGTCTTGCTGGGCAGTCTGCGCCAGCCATTCCCTCTCCTCTGTTAACTCCCTTCCATTCCACGTCCGAGTCAAAGGACGGCCGGTGGCTGCTGGACCTCCTGATGGGCCAGAGGTCTGTCTGTCTGTCTGGATGTTTGTCTGGATGTGTCTGTGTATGCGCGTGTAGTCCGCTGACTTCCACGCAGGTGAGCCGCTGCAAGCCTCCCAAACGTGACAGGCTCCCAGCTTGGGTGGAAGAGTTTGACGCCCTTCCCGGCTTTGCTCTCCTTCGAGGTTAGAATCGGAACCCGAGGATGCCGGGTTCCAGTCGCCCCTGGCGTCCGAACCGAGAGTTGCCCGGCGAAGTTCCTCGGTGGGAACTCCGGCCGCTGCCCACCCGTGGGGAGAGAGGGAAGAGCCCCGAGCGAGCTGCCTCGGTTTGGCAACCAAACCCATCCAGCCTTTTACCTCCCGTCCCTCCGCCCGCCCGCTCGCAGCCCCCTCCCCGGGCTGGCGCCAACTCCTCCCTGTGCCCGGCCTCCAGCCGAGGCAAGTCGGTGTCTCTTTAAGCTAGAGAGAGGAGGGGAGGGAAGGCAGGGACCAGCCGGCTGACAATGGGCCGGAGCGGCTGAGTTGGAGCAAATTCCGCGGTGGAGGCGGCGTCCCAGCTCCAGCGGCTCCGAGGCGAGCGGCTTGGCCCTTCCGCTGGGCGCTCGGAGATGAAGGCGCGCTGGCGCTGAGTTGAGCGGCGAGCTTGCCGAGCGCGCGGCTCCGGGAAGCCCCCCTTCTCCTCCCTGCTGGAAGCCGAGCGAGCCCCGCCGCCCACGGACTCCCGCGGCCGCCCCAGGGCTCCGGGAGGCAGGACCCGGAGGCAGCCCAGCCCTGCCGCCGCCCCGCGCCCTCCACCCGCTGCGCGAGAGGGGACCCCGCTTTCCCCTTGCCGGATGCGTCCCTGGCGGAGCTGAGCCATGCGGCGGAGGCTCCCGCTCTGGTTCCGGAGCTTGCTGTGCCTCTGGCCGGTCCTGGTGGGACCCGCGGCAGGTAAGAGGCGCCGTCGAGCGCCTCGTACAATGATTTATGTATGAGGTTTAAGTGACTGAGACACACTCCTGGCTACGCAGCAATGTTATTTCTGACTTAGTATACTATGAAATCCCCCAAATCCTCCCCACTCCAGGGGAAGGATACTATGAAATCCCCCAAATCCTCCCCACTCCAGGGGTAGGATACTATGAAATCCACATTCCCTCCCCACTACAGGAGTAGGATACTATGAAATCCCCCAAATCCTCCCCACTCCAGGGGAAGGATACTATGAAATCCACATTTCCTCCCCACTCCAGGGGAAGGATACTATGAAATCCCCCAAATCCTCCCCACTCCAGGGGTAGGATACTATGAAATCCACATTCCCTCCCCACTACAGGGGTAGGATACTATGAAATCCCCCAAATCCTCCCCACTCCAGGGGAAGGATACTATGAAATCCACATTTCCTCCCCACTCCAGGGGAAGGATACTATGAAATCCCCCAAATCCTCCCCACTCCAGGGGTAGGATACTATGAAATCCACATTCCCTCCCCACTACAGGGGTAGGATACTATGAAATCCCCCAAATCCTCCCCACTCCAGGGGAAGGATACTATGAAATCCACATTCCCTCCCCACTACAGGGGTAGGATACTATGAAATCCCCCAAATCCTCCCCACTCCAGGGGAAGGATACTATGAAATCCACATTTCCTCCCCACTCCAGGGGAAGGATACTATGAAATCCCCCAAATCCTCCCCACTCCAGGGATAGGATACTATGAAAGCCACATTCCCTCCCCACTCCAGGGGTAGGATACTGCAAAATCCCCAATTCCTCCCCACTCCAGGGGAGGAAATAAATATTCAAAAACATTATTGGTATCTATTTTTATTTTTGAAATTTACCGGTAGCTGCTGCATTTCCCATCCTAGGCTTATACTCGAGTCCATAACTTTTCCAAGTTTTTGTGGTAAAATTAGGTGCCTCGGCTTATATTCGGGTCGGCCTATACTCGAGTATATACGGTAATATTCCTATCTTTTAATACATAGAAGAAATGATGGCTTTACATGCCAATAAATAAAATAGCATTCCCAGTTGATATTTCTTTAACAATTTGGAACATTCCACCCCCCTTTTTTCCTTTGTTTCTAAATTTTAAGGATAAAATTGACAGTATTAGAAAGTGCCCAAAATCTAGCTGTACTAATTTCAGGACACTTCTAAGAACAGGAAACGGCTGCAATTAGAAATTAAAAAACACAGATTGAATAGGTTTCTCTTCCTATAATGAACTCCCACTCCATTTTCAGGAACTTTATAGAGTAATCAAACTACCTAATCAAGCTAGTATTACTGAACCTGGATTAGTACTAAAATAAATTAGGGTAACAATGAATAGGAAACTGCACCTATTGTTCCACATAAAGAATTGCAAACTGATTATTTAGAGAGGATAACTGAAATACTTAAAGTGCTTTATTTTTAGTAGAAACTCGCTAAAAAGAAATCAGAATAACTCTGAGGATAGTACTGTGATCACTCAGAAGCAACTCTTAACTGTTTCTGAAGACTGCCTAGAACAGGATTCCTCAAAAATGGTCAGGATCATCCCTCAAGGAGTCAATGTTATTACAGTCCATCACACAGTCAGCCAAAGGATACCCAGATAATATTATATAATTTAAAGATAGTGTTGCAGAATATAAGCTGTTTCAGGTGAAGCTATCTTTTGCAATTAATAGGGGGTGATTTTACTGATGCCAAGAGTGTTCAAGTGGTACTCCAGATGTTCGGGGAATTCACCCAGGGATTGCAGCTGTTCCCAGTCTTAACCAATCATTAAATAAGGACTATCTGTATGGGGTTATTATTATCTGTGCGAGTTCTGGCAAGAGAATCATATAATATTGTGAACTGTCAATTCCAACTTGGCACGCTACTGGGAATGTTAATATTTTTAATGGTTATGAGAACCAAATCTCCATGATACTATGTTCAGAAACATAGAGGTAATCCTCAGTTTACAACTACAATTCATCCCAATATCTTGGTCATTGAACAAAGTAGCCATTAAACAAGATATCACGTGACTGCCACATTACTGTTTCATTCAACGATTGCAATCTTGGCATTCTTGGTTGTGGCCGTTATGTAATTGTGCAGGTTGTTAAGCGCATGGTTTCTCGGGTAAATAGTGCAGGGTCCAGGAGTGCAAGGTGTGTGTCTGTGTGTGTGTGTGTCTGTGTGTGTTTGTGTGTGTGACAGAGCTGGGTTCCTACCAGTTCGCACCTATTCGGTAGAACCAGTTCGTCAAATCTACCGAACTGGTTAGAAGAGGTTCCACCAGTGGACCCGGAAAGCAGGCCACATCTACAGAAGAGGTTCCAAAATTTTTTGAAACCCACCACTGCCACACACACACACACACACACACAGAGAGAGAGAGAGAGAGAGAGAGAGAGAGAGACTGACAGAGAGAGAGAGAGAGAAAGAAAGGAAGAAAGAAAGAAAGAAAAAAGAAAGAAAAAGAGTGAGAGAGAGATGAAAGAAAAAAAGAAAAAAGGGACAGAGAGACAAAAGGAAGGAAATATATATATATTATATATTATATATATATATATATATATATATATATATATATATATATATATATATATATATATATATATATAGCCACTCCCACCAGGTCACATGGCCGGCAAGCCACTCCCACAAAGGAGGCCACACCCACAGAGTAGGTTTCAAAAATTTTTGAAACCCACCACTGGTGTGTGACTATGGATGCCTTCACAAAGGATCTGAAAATTCTCCTTCTCCCAAGACCTTCCTTGCTTGTCTGAGGAACCCTGCACTGATTTCTCACATTACATTGCTAATGGTGACCTCATAATCAGTGTGCTTGGCAACTGATTATACGAACAGTTGCCAAGCACCCAAATCATGATAACTTCATAAAGCAGGGGGGGGGGGGTGGAGGAGGGCGCTGCAGGGCAATATTTTAAGGTGGCCAGAAGTGCTTTAAAAGCTCTAAAGTATCCTTTTCAAGGCAATGTAACTTTTGAAGGCTACATGTACTAAATTCTATTTCAGTTGACCAAGTTAACATATTTCATAGCATGAAGGAGAAATCTTCCTGAATATCTATTTATTTAACTGTTTGCCTTTCTCCATCTTTCAAACACAAATGCCTTTTGCAAAAAACTTTCACAAATTCATTGAAACGAATTTCAAAAAAAAATATACAATTATTAAAATATAACTATTTCATAACTGCTATGTACTAGAGAAGCACTGGATTTTAGTGTGAAAAACAGAAAATTACTTTCAAGCAAGTTTGTTTTGCCCTTGGAAACATCGGGGTATAATATTTTCTTTTTACAAAACTAAAATTACTATTGATATATAATTTTAGAAAAAAAATAACAGAACATGCTGTTCTTTTGCATTGCCATTTTATGTATAAGAAGAAAAGGCAAAGCTCGATTTTTGTAGAAAATATTCTTGATGTTTTCTCTTCTGATTCTGAAAATGGAATAACTTTTATTGATGATACTCTTTTATCTATTTGCATGATGATCAACTAGAGGTGAAGGTACTCAGTTTCCTTGCACAGCAGAAAATAATTCATTTTGGTACTTTTAAAGTCCAGGGTACAATAGTAGACAAATGCAAAATATTCTTTTGTAGTATAGATCAAATTATCAACAATTTCATTTACATCTGTGCTTAGATTCAGTTTCATAAGAAGAGGTTTATGTAATTACCCTGGCATTGTATCATTAACAAAATATGAATACATAATCCTTTTCCACATCTCTGTTAAATTTAGTGCCCACATCATTATTAGTTGGTTACTGGTTAATTAGTAATATGAAACCGCACTGCTTCAGAGCATCTATGAATGATATAATCCTATAGCCTTCTTTGAAGTATTTTTATAAAGATTATAATAATGATAATTTCTATCACGTGTAATAATCACGCAAGACCACCAGTCTGTATTTATAGCCACTGCACTTTCACAAATAATTGAAAACATTATATATAAATTTTATTGTTTCTTAGCAATAGTTCACTGTTATATTTACATCCCCTAGTGTACATATAGCACAGGAATTTGTCAATTGAAAATGTGTGGGCTTTTTGCTATGTATAACAGCATTTTAGTAATACGAATGAAAATGTTAATAATTAATAATATCTCTTCTTTTTACCCTTGCAGGGAAATGATGTTAGAATTATCCTTGGCCAGTTTAATGAGGAAATGGCAGCAAAAGTATTCTGTTGTGTAAGTGAAAAAAGAAAAGAGATAAAGAAAAGTTTTGTCACATATCCCAATGATTAAATTAATAATTTCTTAGCTCAGCCGAGCGCATATCCTCCACGGAGGTGGCGCAGTGGTTAGGGTACAGTACTGCAGGCCACTTCAGCTGACTGTTTTCTGCAGTTCAGCGGTTCTAATCTCACCGGCTCAAGGTTGACTCAGCCTTCCATCCTTCCGAGGTGGGTGAAATGAGGACCCAGACTGTGGGGGCGATATGCTGACTCTGTAAATCGCTTAGAGAGGGCTGAAAACCCTATGAAGCAGTATATAAGTCTAACTGCTTTTGCTATTGCTATTGCTATTTAAACGTTTAATATTTATAAGCACATCTGAGAACATATATTGTACAGTGTAGCAGAATTTCCTTAAAATTCCTTGGTTTCATATATGTGTAATATTTTAGCTTGATCTGAGTGCGGATTGCAAATGGTTAGAGTTAGTTGCCAAACATCCAAATTTTGATTATGTGACTAGGGGGCAGTGGTGGGTTTCAATTTTTTTACTACCTATTCTGTGGGTGTGGCCTGTTTTGTGGGCATGGCCTGGCAGTCATTTGACCAGGTGGGTGTGGCCAACTTGTAAAATGTGGTGAAACTCACTTAACAACGCTCTTGCTTAGCAACCAAAATGTTGGCTCAGAAACTCTGGCATTTGAAGTGCCTAAGTCTTAAAGCTGTCAAGTTACAAGACCCTTGCACCCCTAACCCTTTAGAAACCCTCCCCCAGGGCGTTCAAACTTGACAGCTTTAAGACTTGTGGACTTCAACTCCCAGAATTCCTCCTCCAGTGATGTTGGCTCAGGAATTCTGGCATTTGAAATGTGTAAGACTTAAAGCTATCAAGTTACAAGATCCTTGCATGCCTAGCCCTTCACAATTCCCCCCCCCCCCCAAAAAAAAACCTTAAATGTTAAGTTTAAAGCATTTTGCACCCGGGGAAAGTTGGAACGGCACACCAGCCACACACCACCTCCACTGACTTGGAGGCTTTCTCTCACGCTGCCAAAACCCCTCAGCACTCTTCACCTTCTGTCTCCCCTTCAACCTCCCATCCGTGGAGGATATGCGCTGGTCCTCCAGGAGGGGCAGCCGAAGGGCACTTTCCCCCACCCCCGAATAGTGCGTAGGCTGAGGAAAGTGAGAGGGGAGAGTGGAGCTGCTCTTTTTTCCCCGCTTCTTAGCCCAAAACAAAGGGGCGGCGAGGAAGGAGTCTCCGGTTGTTGCAGCAGTAGCAGAAGTGGCTGCGGCAGCAGAAACACAATCCCAGGCAGTCAGTTCCCGCTCTCCCTTCCCCGAGCATGTCCCGTTGCTGCTGCAATGGTGAATCTGCTTTTGAAAAAGCATTTTCAGGTGGAGGATTCCCCCCCCCCCCCGATTCCAAAAACAGTGCGTGCAGAAGGCGCTGCCACCTAAATGCTCTTTCCCCCATGATCCTCGCGTCTGTGGTGGGAGGAGGCTCGGCAGGTGTCAGAGGGGTGGAGAGGAGGCCAAGGGTTCTCCACTCGCAATGTCTTCACTCTGAGACCATCTCTGGCAGCCACTTCCCACAGCTCAGGAAGTCTGCACTCTCCACTGCTGCTTCTCAGCCTGAAAATGCTTTCTTCCATGATCCTCATGTTTCAGGCCAAGCAGCATCAGCAGGAAGAGCATGAGAGTGTAATCCTCAGTTTTTTTCCGTGGGGCAGAAGGAGAGTCCTCCGCTCCTGTTCCTTCCTCAGCTGTTGGAAGAAGCCCGCACATGCTACCTTCTCTTTAACAGCTGCCTGGTTTCCAATGAGGTGTGGAGAAATCCATGCATTAGAGAGGGAGGAAAAGCCGTCCCTAGCAGAAGTTTGGCATTTCCTCCATCCCTAATGCATGGATTTCTCCGGACCCCATTAGAATCCATGCGGCTGTCAAAGAGAAGGAAGCATGTGCGGGCTTCTTCCAAATCCTCCATTCCTGTCCTTCCTAGGCTGTTGGAAAAAGCCCACGAGCGCTTCCTTCTTTTTGACAGCCACATGGTTTCTAATGGGGTGCAGAGAAATCCATGCATTAGAGAGGGAGGAAAAGCCGTCCCTAGCAGAAGTTTGGCATTTCCTCCATCCTAATGCATGGATTTCTCCAGACCCCATTAGAAACCATGCGTCTGTCAAAGAGAAGGAAGCATGTGCGGGCTTCTTCCAAATCCTCCATTCCTGTCCTTCCTCGGCTGTTGGAAAAAGCCCACGAGTGCTTCCTTCTTTTTGACAGCCACATGGTTTCTAATGGGGTGCAGAGAAATCCATGCATTAGAGAGGGAGGAAAAGCCATCCCTAGCAGTAGCTTGTCCCACCTACTCACTTCCAACAGCCAAGTCCTGCGCTCTGGCAAAAGAAGTGAGTGGGTGAGTCAAGCATGGTGCGGACAGCCAGAGCGAGAGAGCAAGCGAGTGGCAACTGGGCGGGCAGCGGGAGTGAGCAGGGGGGGCAGGCCAGGGGAGGGACCATTCTGGTACGGGGCTTCTGGAGGCCCCAGTATGGGAACGGATGCAAAATTATTCCAACAGGTATGCGCGTACCATACCGAACTGGCTGAAACCCACCTCTGCCATAGGGATGTTGCAATAGTCTATCTGTATATGTTAGTACATCTGCAAGTTCCCCTATATCATCTTCTTCTTAAACAACCTATGTCATCCAGTATATTATAATTCAACCAAAAGCACTTTTGAACTCTCCCAGCTTCAAGAGAGCTTTAGCTAGAAATACAGGCTCTACATGGGGCTGCCCTTGAAGAGTGTTTGGAGACTTCAGCTTGTCCAGAATGCAGCCGTGCGAGTGATTGTGGGTGCACCTCGGAACACCCATGTCACACCTATCCTCCGCGAGCTGCACTGGCTGCCCATTGGTCTCCGGATATGCTTCAAGGTGCTAGTCGTCACTTATAAAGCCCTTCATGGTATTGGACCTGGGTACTTGAGAGACCGCCTCCTGCCAATCACCTCCCAAAGACCTATTAGATCCCAGAGACTAGGCCTCCTCCGAATTCCATCTGCCGGCCAGTGTTGGCTGGCAACCCCCCCCCCCCGGGGGAGGGCCTTCTCTGTGGCTGCTCCGGCCCTCTGGAACGATCTCCCCGTTGAGATCCGGACCCTTACCACCCTTCCGGCTTTCCGCAAAGCAACTAAGACCTGGCTGTTCCGGCAGGCCTGGGGCTGTTGAATTTTCCAGCCCCATCCGCGGTTATGACTGTTGTTGTATTTTAAATTGTCTGTCTTTTTATTTTTATTTTGTACCCCCCTTCCCTTCCGATTGTTAGCCGCCCTGAGTCTTCCGGGAATAGGGCGGCATACAAACAAAACCTAAAACCTAAATGGCCAGTTCATATCGCAGAATGGTGGATAGAATTAAAGCATACTTGGTGAATATATGAGGCTCTACTGCTAGAATCCCACAGTAATTATTATTTATCATCGATACAAATGCCATGTTGTACTTTTCTAATTTTAAACCCCTATTTAAAGTAGCTTAGACAAGACAATTGACAATTCAAACGGCATATTAACCTAAATAAATAAAATTTCTGAACTTTTTTGGACATTTTATTTATAGAAGTAATCTTCATTCAAAGCTTTGCTTCTCTTTTAAGCCCACTAAATGCGAAGGTGTTTGTATTATAGCAGGATTCAATTAACTGGACCTTTACTTTTCTACCAAAAACTTTGAATTGTATATAATATGAAAATAGAATTATTTTTCCAAGCTATGGTTTATTAAGATAAATGTTAGTAGCTTTTGAAACTAAATATACAAAACATCGGTAGAATACTTTTGTCGTATGTCTTATACATTCCACCAATGAAATGGCTTCTCTTCGTTCACATTTCTACTGTAGGCATTTCACGCAAAAATGTTCGGCCCTAAATATCAATGGATAATTCCTGGGTGGTATCAGAGCTTTTGGTGGGAAAAAGCTATTCCAAAGCTGAATTCATCACACTGTCTTGGTATAAATCTTCTGGGTGCAATGGAAGGTTACATTGGAGTGGATTTTGAACCTCTCAGTTCGAAACAGATAAAAACCATTTCTGGAAGGGTAAGATAGTTTATTGTCTTCTGTTTGGGGCATTTGAAATAATCCATCAAAAATATTGCATTTCTTTTTTTTTAATATTTCTTTTTTTTCCCCAAAACAAACACAACACATAAAATCTTCCTTCCTTACATACTGTAGAAAGTGTATCAGTTGGTTACAAAAGGTTTTTGTGCATCTCTTCCAGTGTCATCAAACATAATTCATATTAACTCAAGTATTTTAACTCAAATATTTATACATGTTACCTTTCTATCTCCATTTATATTTGACTATAATTATTTAAACATCCTTCATCATAAAATATACCGAAATTTAATGCATAACCACATACTGGCATTTCATTTAATATTTCTAAAATCCTCCAAATATTGTATTTCTATTGCATTGATTTCTTGCCATAATATATTGCAACCCCAGTCCTAAAATTGATGTACTGTATCTATATAAATGTAAAAATGAGAATTGGGCAGGATTCTTCAAGTAAGTATATCAGGGCTGGCATTATATTTCAATAAATTAGAGAGATGATATTGAAGGGCATGTGGGAGAAATAAAATATATAAAATAAGATATAAAATATTATACCATTTTCTGATAGATAGCTGTCTATTATCCTGGTTGGCCTGCTTAAGTACAATAATCTGAGATGGACTGTTTTGTTCAAACAAGTGTAAAAGCAGGGAGTGTAAAAGTGTAAAAGCAGGGAGCCTGTAAACTCTGGAGGTGTACTCTTGGTTTTCCTATAAGACACTTTGATTTTGTGCAATTCCCTGCACAAAAGTGAACAGTTAACTATTAATAAGTAAGATTATTATTAGTACTAATAATACTGATTATCAATAATATTGCTGTACCTGCTCTTCAAGATTTTTGTAAAGTGGAATTTTCCATATAAATAGAACAATGTAAGAACATGGCCTGCTTCTGTAAAGAGATTTTAAGTTATTAAAATACGCTGAAAGGTAAAGGAATCCCGTGTGCTTGAAAAATCTTGGAATGGGGAGAGTAGAGATATAATGTCTAAACCAGCTCTGAAAGCAATTTTATTTTATAAATGTGCTGAGGATGAAAACTAGACATTTGAATCTGCATGAGTAGCTGGCTATTTTAGATGAATATGGGATATTTGACTGTAAATCTGTCTTAACTCAGACAGATGTCTTTACCAGCTTTAAAAAAAGAAAAAAATTCTTAAAAATATATTTGAAAATTTACTCATACATAATAAAAATGCTTAATTATGAACTGAATCTTGGACAAAGAGAGTAATACTCTGTTTTTTGACACTAGTGAAAAACACTTACAAATATCTTATGCAAAATTCACCCTTTTAGTTCCAATATCATAATATAACTAAACCTAAAATGCACACATGTATTTCTCTAATTCCCTCTCTTCTCTCTTGTATATTTTAGCCCCTCTGTTAAGTCTGGGGTATAACGATTTATAAGTATGCATTTGATGCTACCATATAAAATAGTAAAATAGTGCATTTATATAAATAATAAAATATTGCATTTCTTCCACCTTGTATTTCCCCCCCTTAATTATCTTTCTTGAGATTCATATAACTTCAAAGAACTTGCAAAGATTTTAATTGTAATTTCACTTCAGACTCAAAACATGTATGGACTTTTAGTATATTAAAAGTGAATCACTTTTCACATTCTTTCTATAGACGCCACAGCAATATGAAGAGGAATATGACCAAAGGCGTGGAAATGTTGAGCCAAGTAAGTTCCATGGCTTTGCTTATGATGGAATATGGGTAATTGCCAAAACACTGCAGCAGGCAATGAAGATTCTTAATGCCACCAACAGAAACCAAAAAATTGAAGACTTTAACTATACCAACAAAGAACTTGGAAAGATTTTCTTGGATGCAATGAATCAAACCAGCTTCTTTGGTGTAACGGTAAGTTTGCCTAATTTCTTTTACTTGAAGTTCATAACTATTTTTTCTCCACAATAATTGATATATTATTAAAAGGAAAACAGCACATTTACTATAGGATGATGTTCTGCAAGCAGGAAGGCACAGATTAAAAACTTGGAACATGAATTTGAACTGAAAGTTTAGGACAATAATAAAGAAGATTGCACTGATGAATAAGCAGAAAGAACTTGGAACTTCCCTGAGAATTTCAATGTGGAAGTATGAGAGGGAATTACAATGTTTTTCTTGAATAGTTTTTAAAGTTGCAGAAAACTGTGGATTTTAGTAGATAGATAGATAATTAGGCAGATGCTGCTCAATTTGAAGCAGTAAATCTCTGAATTGCTGTTTAATCTAATTTTCATTAAGCATAAAATAGATCTATAAGATCCTTTTGCATTTTGGGTAACAGAAATACTGTAGGTCTAAGATAATAGAAATTGAAAAAATAAATGGAAAAAATATTAAACACTACTAATGGATTAAAGTTTCCTACTTATGGGAGAATAGGTAGAATTTTGCAGTAGGCAAAATGCCGAGGTGGCGCAGTGGTTAGGGTGCAGTACTGCAGGCCACTTCAGCTGACTGTTATCTGCAGTTCAGCGGTTCTAATCTCACCGGCTCAAGGTTGACTCAGCCTTCCATCCTTCCAAGGTAGGTGAAATGAGGACCCAGACTGTGGGGGCGATATGCTGACTCTGTAAACCGCTTAGAGAGGGCTGAAAGCCCTATGAAGCGGTATATAAGCCTAACTGCTATTGCTAATAGATCTTAGACATCTGATGGGGAATGTCCTCAGTAAATCTTACTCTATTTTATGCTATTTTGATTTCTCTTAAGAGCAAGTCAATTTAACTAGACTTGGATGTATTTAGACAGGAGTGCTTTTGTAAATTCTCTTTTAGGAAATTCTGTATTCATCCCTGAGCCTTATACATTTACAAGAATTTTATATAGTCACCCACCTTAACAAATAACTCTTGATATCAGCAGGGACATAAATACTTTACAAATACTTACAATTAATTTTGGTTCCATTCCTCTCTTGTCCTAACTGCTTCACCATTATTAGATGTATTTCTAGTTGTATATATGATCACAAATGTGAAACATTAATGAAGATTAAGTAAGGAAGTCAAAAATCTACAGCCAACTTGATAGGGCTAAATTTAACCATCTTAAGGTAAAATATCATTACCTCTGTACATTTGAATCTATTATTTTGTTGTTGTTGTTGTTGTTGTTGTTGTTGTTGTTGTTGTTTTAAGCAGGGCATTTAGTGTAGAGAAGAACTGTATTTTGTAGAGCTAGCCAAAAGAAAAGTTAAATATGAACAATGTTTATCATACATAATAAGCTTGTGAAGCAGAAGGGAGGTAAATATTTTATGGGTTTCCCAGTTTGATGCCTTGTAAAGGTCAGTCAGGAAGTTCCTCTGTTTTAAAGTGTGCAGGAAATCTTTTGTAGACTACATGGAGATAAAGAATAATTCAGAGCATTTTTTTCATCTTGGCTTTTTGTCTGATTACACAAAGAACATCTGTAGAGATATGCTTTTGCTCATATACGATAGCAGAGGGTGTCCAGAAGTGCTTGAGGGAGGTGGGGTTCTAGGGGTGTGGGGGAGAGGGGGGAAATATAGTATGTGCTAGATTTTAAAGTAACATGATTGCACTTGTATACTGTTGCTTTTTAATTCTAGTGTAAAAATAGGAAGCTGAATATATTGATAGATATTAGAAATACACCGAAGGGAGGAGCAGAGGGAAAGAAGAAAGAGGGGTAGAGAGGGTGGGAGAGAGGATTGGAGGGAGGGTGAGAAGGAAGGGAGGGAGTGTACTGGGAGAGAGGAGTGATAGAGGGGGAGGGGAAGTAGGGTAGAGAGGAATGTTGGAGGGAAGAAAGGAAAGTTGGAGGGGGGGTGAAAGAAAGGGTGTATGGAGGGTTGAAGTGGTATATTGGGTTTGTATTTTGGGGGGTATTGTTGACAAGAATGGCTGTGTTTATTGTTCAATGTTATATGGCCCCGGTTATGCACAGTATATATGTGACTGTATGAAATGAAAATGAAAAAATAAAACATATTTACACCAGAAGTGCTTGACCTAAGAAATATATGGACTTCCAAGCCTTAATTAGGAATTAATCCTAATAAATATAAAATTTGATTGATTGCATTGCGAATAATAAATACACCATCAGCATTGACAAAATAACCGTTATTCTGTTGCAAAGGTCAGCTTTCCATGCTGTGATAATAATTTTAACTCCATCAAACAACAAAATTTGCCTATTCCGAGACCTGGGGAAGGATTCGAGGGGTGCCAAATCCAATCTAAACATCTAGCTGACTGTGACACCAACCATAAATACTTAACAAGTATCCCTCAATTCTGTTTTTCTCCCATGGCTGTGATAATGGCTATAAGAGGAATCCTGTTTTTCTCTGTCGTTTGAATGTGGTAATTGGCAGGAATTATCTATCAACATTCTCTTTATAATTGAAGATACAGTTCAAGAATACTTAAATTCTGGCTACTGCGGTTAGCTACTCTAAATGGTAGAGGCACTTTATACTACAAATTCTGCCTACTCCATCTGGCAAAAGGAGACTTCCAACATTCTTTATGCTCAGATTCTCTCATCCTTCTGATCAATTTAAAGATTGTAATATATTTATTAGAGACATTATATAGGCAGGTGGTCATTATCAGAAAGATCAGCACAAATCACAACATTATATCCCCCCCAAAAATTTTTCATAATACTGTAAAAAAAATCTGAAGTCAATGGCTAATACTAGCAATTCTGTTGCTAACAAAATATATTTAGCAGGAACTACACAACCAGCATTTATCTAAACACTCTATTCACCAGTGGTGGGTTTCTATTCTACCGGTTCGCTGGTCCGTGTGCGCTCGCTTGTGCAATGCTTCTGAGCATGTGCAGAAGTGTCTGTGCAGGTGGGCGGAGTCACCACTACTACCGGTTCGCCCGATCTGGGCCGAACCAGAAGCAATCCACCTCTGTTATTTACTTTTATCATGTTGAACTATTCCCTGCTAAAACTTAAATTTCTTGCCTCTTTTCTCACAATCTGATAACAATCTTGTATGGGGAGCAGCAGATTAATCCTGCTTCACACAATGAACATAAATGATATGATTTAAAAAAATGAGGACATCTGGTAACTTTACAGATTTTCCCATTTGTGCCGAGATTTTTCTAACCATAAAGTAATTCCTTGATTTGTCTCTCTGAGCACTGCAACAATCTTTTCAGTTAAATCATTTGCTAACCAAACATTTTATATTTCAGTGCTCAAGGATTGCCTGAAGTTCAAGAACTATTAGGAATATTGAAATGTTTTATGCATCCACTATGCCTTCTCTGTGTGTTTTGTTAATGAATGAAAAGCTATTAGCCTGGCAGTGACTTGTGTAATCGTGGAGAAAAAATATTCTGCAGAACCCATAAAGAAATCCTTATTGCATTAAAGTGCATCAAAAGCTCTAAGAAATTCATGCCTAAAATAACAGAAGCAGGCTATGCCAAAGATACTATTATCTGTAGAACAGAAAGAAATAACTATTAATACTGTACATGTTTAATTTGTATAACACATGGTAATGAACATGTTACCTACCTCCTATGGATCAATTTCTTAGAGCTAGGATTGGCTGCAAAACCATTGAGTATATGTTACTGTTTTGATTACATTTAGTGAAAACATTAGTTTGTTAGTTTGCAATTCATAACATAGATTGTAGTATTTATTTACATATCCTTGTTTAATAACAAATGATTTTTGGCAGGAATATACAGTATATTGTCAGGTATATTTCTTGTAGAACCTGCTTATTAAATCAAAATTAATGATATTCAGAAGTAGAATTAATGATTACCATAAACAAATTTGAACTTATTGAGTAGTTTTTTCTTCCTTGGATCATTTCAGTTTAAAATTCAGATGCACATAGCCTTGGCTTTCCTATCTTTATAATCTGGTATAATATTTATATTTATAATAATATAAAAGTATGAAAGACCTTTAATTTATTACATCTTGTAATGAATGTGGAACAAATTTTGCAAGCTGGTTTATGATGAAATTATCATGTGACAACCATTTAGTCCATTGATAATTCTACAAGTTTTATGAAAATCTATATGATGTTAAAATTGTTGTTGTTAGATGCTTTGAATGTCTTCTGGACTGAGTGGATGAATTAACAACCATAATACAATTAGTTTACAAATAGCAGTTGTATTTTCTATTTTTTTTAAAATAAAACATCTCTGTTCCTGAGAAAACAGTCTGACTAAACATTGATTTAGGAATGCCATTGCCTTAAGACTGAAAAGAAAATTAAATGTCTAGCTGAAAGACAGAAATTGTTTTAAAAGATAAAAATAAATGAGGAAAGTATTAAAGCAAGATTCCTGCTAGCACGCTTTGTGAATATTAATTCAATATTGTATATTGTGTGCAAGGTGTTAAACCTTGTCAATGACCTTGGATATTGTTCAATATTGTGGGGGAATAAACCAAGATAGTAAATGCAAAATAGAAATATGATTTTAAATTCACAAACAAGTGCTTTCAACAACATTAAGTGGGCTCTTAGTAAAAGCAACTTACTTTGTTAGCTAAATTTGGAAGACCACCCAACTCTCAAATGATTCTGGGAAGCTTGCCCAATTAAAAAGGGAAATGGGCAAAAGCTAGTATTCCCTTAGCAAATCACAGGTAGCAAATCAAAAACAAACCACCAGGGACTCAACAAATAACCTAACTTCAGGCCTGGATGTAAAGCCACTTGTATTATTTCAGTCTTAGTAGAATACTATCAGATATTGCATATCATATAGTGTGTAGCAGTGGTGGGTTTCAATTTTTTTTAGAACCTCTTCTGTACATGTGGCCTGCTTTGTGGGAGTGGCTTGCCAGCCATGTGACTGTGTGGGAGTAGCTTGCCAGCCATGTGACTGGGTGGGAGTGGCTCGCCATCCATGTGACCGGGTAGGAGTGGCTTGCCAGCCATGTGACCGAGTGGGAGTGGTTTGGCAGTCATGTGACTGGGTGGGTATGGCCAAATTGTAAAATGTGGTGAAACTCACTTAACAACACTGTGGCTTAGCAACCAAAATGTTGGCTGAGAAACTCTGGCATTTGAAGCACACAAGTCTTAAATCTGTCAAGTTACAAGACCCTTTCACCCCTAATCCTTTAGAAAAAAACCCCCGGGGTGTACAAACTTGACAGCTTTAAGACTTTAAGATTTAGATAGGAGAGGTGGGCGGGGCGATTGGTGAGCCAGCCGATCAATGAGTGGCAGGCGGGGCAAGCATGGTGCGGACAGGCAGGGGAGGGAGCTGGAACTGGTTCTAAACGGCACGGTAGATTTGTGGAACCTCTTCTACAGAAGAGGTTACAACTGGCAGGAACCCACCCCTGGTATGTAGTAATTATCATGATCATCATCATTGTGGTAACAAAATAAATAGGAGATGAAGAAGGGGGGAAGGAAAGGGATTTGGGGAGAGATTATATTATGAGATAAATTAATGCATTTGAATGGACATAAATGGCAGGCTTAGCATATAAGTAAAACTGCTTAGAGGATGCTGTTGTAGGAAAATCTCCTCTAATAGCAGATGCCATTCCATCAATGGGATTACAAGACTAAATATGAAGTATTCTGTATTCAGTTTAATGCAGGCAAGCATGCTGTTAGTGAAAAATATTTTTAGTTCCGTTTTAGAGGGTAGTTAGGGTTATCTTCTTTTATCCCTGAGTACAGTGATAAAATATGTTTGCGATTGTATCTGTGGTACGGAATTTTCTAGGTTTAAAAAAGATATTCAGTAATAGTTCCATAATTATTAAATGTTGGTTGCACAAAACACAACCAGAATGTTGATTTCTTCCCATGACTCACATCAAGTCTGGTAGGCTAGTTGAAGTGGAGTGGGAAAAGTCCTTATCTTTTCATGTTCTTCTCTTAGATGTCAATACATTATTTTACAAGGAATATATACAGAAAAAAGGGATTTAGAAACTGCTTTGACACTTCAGATAAACAAGATCTGCTTTATTTGCTAGCTGAGTTCCTCCACTAAGGATAATGAGTAATCACCAAGTTTATTTTTAGTAACATTAGTAGTAGCATTAGTAGTAGAGTTTAGAGTTTAGAGTAGTTTATTTATATGCCGCGCTTTTCCCTGGGGGGACTCAGGGCGGCTTACAATTCGAAAGGAGGGGAAAACAAACAGATTAACACATAAGACAGTACATCATTAAAAGCACAACATTCATACAATTCGGGTGGGTTACGGTCTTTAACCCCAGGCCTGACGGGATAGCCAGGTTTTGAGGGCTGTGCGGAAGGTCTGGAGGGTGGTGAGGGTACGAATCTCCACAGGGAGATCGTTCCATAGGGTCGGAGCGGCCACCGAGAAGGCTCTCCTCCGTGTGGTTGCCAGTCGACATTGACCGGCAGATGGAACTCGGAGGAGGCCTAATCTATGGGATCTAATTGGTCGAGTGGAGGTAATTGGCAGTAGGCGGTCTCTCAAGTACCCAGATCCACTACCATGAAGGGCTTTGTAGGTGACAAGTAGCACCTTGAAGCGTACCCGGAGATCAACAGGTAGCCAGTGCAGCTCGCGGAGGATAGGTGTTATGTGGGTGAAACGAGGTGCACCCACAATCGCTCGCGCGGCCACATTCTGGACTAGCTGTAGTAGCATTATAACACACATTGATCCTTCTGAGCAGGTGAGTTTCCAAAATGTAAGTTGACACAGAATGCAGTGTTTACATTGATTAATTAGAGTAGAAGTTTAAAGGTTTTTTTTAAAGCCATAAATTTCTGATTTTCACTGGAGTGGAATAAATTTGCCAGAAAACTAGACTAGATAAAATGAGACTTTTATCATAAATAAGAATTGTAAAGCACCCAAAGTCGCTCGGCTGAGATGGACAGCTATAAAAAATGAATAAATAAATAAATAAAATCATAGCAAGGGATTTCAAGCTATGCCTCTTTAGAATCTTATTTTTCAAAGAACTATTGGTCGCTTGTTCATTTGTAGACAGACTGTGATGACATTTGTTTTGAGGACAATCCTGATTCTCAAGGAATCTGCATGCCAATTTTCATATGAAATATCCTAGCCCTTATTTGGTTCGAAGAAGACTGAAGCAAAACTTACTGGTTTTCTCACTGAGTTGCTGGGACAACTCACAAAACCAGTGATGGGTTTCAAAAATTGTTCGAACCTACTCTGTGGGTGTGGCCTCCTTTGTGGGAGTGGCTTGCCACCCATGTGACCGGATGGGAGTGGCTTGCCGCCCATGTGACCGGATGGGAGTGGCTTGCCGTCCATGTGACCGGATATGAAGATGCCGATGACACTTGTCAGAACCACCTTAAATTACCTCACACACAGCACTGGCATGCATAAGAATATGATGTAAACTTGTTTTTTAAAAGGCATCTTTGGTTTGCGTTAAAACAACTTCAACACACGCAATGTTCTGATTGCACCACAAACGCAGTAGTCATCCTACCTTTCACAGAGGCTCTGAGTTTTATAAATATGAGCATGATAGTGTAGAATAATCATATCCAAGGACCAGTGGTGGGTTTCAAAAAATTTTGGAACCTCTTCTGTAGGTGTGGCCTGCTTTCCGGGTCCACTGGTGGAACCTCTTCTAACCGGTTTGGTAGATTTGATGAACTGGTTCTACCGAATAGGTGTGAACTGGTAGGAACCCACCTCTGCACAAAACATTAGAATGATCAATTAGAATGAGAGACAAGGCAGCAATAAGGTAGAAGAAATGGTGAAACTGGGAATTCTCTGTTAATTATTTTCATCACACTGTGGATAAGGCAGCCAGTCCTGATCTAATGGTAAAGGTAAAACTGATTTCAGATAGAAATACAATACAATACAATACAATACAATACAATACAATACAATACAATACAATACAATACAATACAATACAATACCAGAGTTGGAAGGGACCTTGGAGGTCTTCTAGTCCAGTGGTTCCCAAACTTGGCAACTTCACGACTTGTGGACTTCAACTCTCAGAGTTCTCCAGCCAGAAGAGCTAGCTGGAGAATTCTGGGAGTTGAAGTCCACAAGTCTTAAAGTTGCCAAGTTTGGGAACCACTGTTCTAGTCCAACCCCCTGCCTAGGCAGGAAAACCTCTACTTTTTCAGACAAATGGCTATCCAACAGCTTCTTAAAGACTTCCAGAGTTGGGGCATTCACAACTTCTGGAGGCAACTTCTGTTCCACTGATTCATTGTTCTAACTGTCAGGAAATTTCTCCTCAGTTCTAAGTTGCTTCTGTCCTTGATTAGTTTCCACCCATTGCTTCTTGTTCTACCTCCAGGTGCCTTGTAAAATAGTTTGACTCCCTCTTCTTTGTGGCAACTGCTGAGATATTGGAAAACTGCTATCATCAAATGTCATTCACTGAATCCAATACTTTCTTCTCCCTTCTCCTCATTCCAACATTATATCAAATGACAACAGATTTTTCTCCACTCCCTTTGCCCTTCTATAGCCATTTGCAATGTATGGGAGTTCTAGAGAAATAGATTAGGAACTAGATATTTATGGAGGATTTTAATTCTTGTCTACCTGAAGTAAATGAAATTCTGTTTGAAATTACTCAGCTTATGGTAGATCCAAAAGAGAGCTGTACTGAACTGAAAATTTCAGTTTATGGTAGGTTACTTCAGTCATCTTTGCACTGAAGTGGAAAAAGCCTAGTAAATAATTTCCAGTTGGAAGCTCTACTTTCCTACTAGTTACAAACCTACATTTAGCCTCTCTCTTTCCGTGGAAATGGTCATGCATTTCCACTATGGAGAATGTTTGTTTGAAATATTCAGGAATTATTAACTCTTAATTTTTTAAAAAAAGAATAGGGATACCTTTCCAAAAGAAGTTCAACATTTTAAGGACAGCTTGTTTGAATCTGACCACATTTCAGGTTCAGATGGTGGCCCATTTTGATTTAATTTACCACAAATGCCTATCATTTAGGTTTGTGCACAGGAATTATGGTTTTTTTTAGTATTTGTGGAATAGAAAGAAGCCAGAAAGTTTTTAAAAATACAATTAAAATGCAATATTTGTCATAGATTTCATTAAGTTACTTCTAAAAACAGTATCAGGAACAATTCTTACATTTGAAATGCTTGTTAAAATAAGCTTTAGGTATTATTTTCATATTGTATCCAGAATAATTTAGTGTATTCCTGTTTTACAGTTGTTGCTATTTATTTGTCTAGTTCTGGTTAAGATTCGTTAATTTTATGAAATTTTATTAGGCTACCAACAGTTCTGCTTTAAAAACAAATATTAGGAGAAAATTATTGCACCAATGTAATGTAATTTTTTTCTTGAGTTCAGCTCAATCGTTGTGAATTTAGAAGCGCTTCCCTTTTTGCAAAATGTTTTTTTTTACCTTTTCTATCTAACATCCTGTTTAGCTTTCCAAAATCAGCTCAAAATCTACCAGATACTGCCAACTAGATCAATGTAATGATTAAAGTAGTCAACATTTCCAGTTACCAAATCCAGAAAAAAATATGTTTCTACCCATGAAATGCTAGTTTTTGCAAAAATAAGGATTTAAAATTTTTCCTTCAATTTATATAGCAAAACATCTACTATTTAAACTTCTACCTGAATTGGTATAAATTGGAAAGACTGTATTACAAACTTTTCATACTTATTTTCTTTCTTTTTTTTTGCTTAAGCATTGGGACATTTCAACAAGTACTGTATATACTCAAGTATAAGCCTAGTTTTTCAGCCCACTTTTTGGGCTGAAAAAAAGCCGCCTCGGCTTATACTCGAGTCAGTGAAAAATTTGCCCGAAATGGAGGAGAAAAAGGGGCGGGGCCATGCCGCTTGGTGACACTCGTGAATGGCCCGGTGCCCCTGTGAGTTTCCTCTCCCTCTGTGTCAGTTTGCCGCGCAGCGCACACCGCACCATCCCCCCTCCTCACGTTCTAATGTAATGCAGGGCTGTCTTACGATTCCCCTTCCTCCCCCTCCTGCCGCTCTGCAACGATGTCCCACCTCCTCCTTGTTATGGCAAGCAGCCACATAGCGATGTCCCACCTCCTCTGGTACAGTGATCCAATGATAGGAATCACTGTGCTGTGTGTCATAGGAGGCGAGACATCGCTCCCGCGGCTGCATGGGACATCATCATCACAGCGGGACATCAGCATCATGAGGTGAGTGAAGTATTTCATTGAATACACCGCTAGTTTACTGTTTTTCTTTGAAATAAATATTCAAAAACATTATTGGTATCTATTTTTATTTTTGAAATTTACCGGTAGCTGCTGCATTTCCCAACCTAGGCTTATACTCGAGTCAATAACTTTTCCAGTTTTTTGTGGTAAAATTAGGTGCCTCGGCTTATATTCGGGTCGGCCTATACTCGAGTATATACGGTAGTTAAACCGCAATGCAATGCAAAGCAATGCAAACATTCTTGTCAAGAAAATTGCACTGCTACAATAAATCACACTTGCCAGGTTATATTACTGCATGTTAAACTGGATTAGAGCTTTGGCCAGTAAAATACAGTTTGATCCAGCAATCTGAAAGCACTGTGCAAGCAGATTGCCATGAATTACCTCCAACAGACCGATTAGATCCCACAGATTAGGCTTCCTCCGAATTCCATCCACTGGCCAATGCCGATTGGCTACCACCCGGAGGAGGGCCTTCTCTGTGGCTGCTCTGGCCCTCTGGAACGACCTCCCTGTGGAGATTCGGACCCTCACCGCCCTCCAGGCTTTCCGCAAAGCCTTAAAAACCTGGCTGTTCCGACAGGCCTGGGGCTGATGAGTTCCTGTCCCCGCTCGAATGGTGTGGCTGTTGATTGTTTTTAAAATTGTGGTGTTGTGTTGTCCGTTGTCTTTCTTTTTTTTTCCCCGTTTGTAAACACACACACCCTGACTTGGTTTGTGAGCCGCCCTGAGTCCCTCTGGGAATAGGGCGGCATAGAAATACAATAAAATCGAAATCGAAATAGAACAAGCTTCAATACTACTACTTCTCAGTGACTCTAATTAGAATATTTGGAACAGTGGGGACAAGTATAATAGAACTATGAGTATGGAAGCAGATACGTGTTTATTTCCTTATGTCGATGGGCCCCCACAATTTCCAGTCTATCAATGAAGGGGTGATTGTGTTCCTGACCTCTCCGCTGAGTTTTTTCAGTAAGCTCTGCCTCTCAACAATATGATGGATTACCGAATCCATCCAGCAGAGAGTAAATTCAACCTGTTTGTCCTTCACTTTCTCACTAGCTATAGTGAGCACATCACTTTTAGGGATTTTGTGAATGCCACCATTTTTAAGTGATAAAGAAATCAAAAAACAAGGGAGAAGAAAAAACTACTTTCTGGAAAGCCACCTGTTCTGACCCCCTCCTCCGTCCAGTCACGAAAGTCGAGACAAGTGTAAAATGGAATGTCTTTTAATAACAAGACCAGACTCTCGGTGGCTGAAAGCCAAGTGAACAAACAGATAAGGACTTTGGCAGCAAGTCCTACAAACCTTGGCAGCAATGCAATAGCAATAGCAATAGCAGTTAGACTTATATACCGCTTCATAAGGCTTTCAGCCCTCTCTAAGTGGTTTACAGAGTCAGCATATCGCCCCCACAGTCTGGGTCCTCATTTTACCCACCTCGGAAGGATGGAAGGCTGAGTCAACCTTGAGCGGGTGAGATTTGAACCGCTGAACTGCAGATAACAGTCAGCTGAAGTGGCCTGCAGTACTGCACCCTAACCACTGCACCACCTCGGCTCTTGCAAACAAACTCTGGCAGCAATCCAGCCTGCCAAGTTTGTTTCTCTTTAGTCCCAAACGTTGACTTCTGCAAGAAGGGGGTGGCACAAACAGTCTCTTTTATAGTCTGGGAGAGGAGCTTAATGACCATCAGCTGAGCGTAATTACCTCCTGTAATTACATAGTTGTTCTTGACGCCGAGTAGCCCTTCGACGGCGTGCATCCCGGAACAACTCACAATTGGATTCTGGATCACTCTCTCTTGTCTCCTCCCCACTGATCCAAGGCTCAGGCGCCATCTGGTGGCCAACCAGTCTCTCTGTGCCCTGCTCAGAGTCGGAACCCTGTCCAGGGTCCTCCACATCCTTCAGGGCCGACTCATAGGGCCCCTCGCTGTTGGAGTCTGGTGGCAGCTCCAACAGCTCCTGCCGGGCCACAACACCACCAGAAGTTTTGATTTGGCATGTAATTGATTTGTAGATGATGTCATTGTACAGTATCAAGACTATTGCCATTGAAACAATCTGCCCTGGATGTGTGTGATGTTTTAGCCCATTTATCTGTCCTTCAGAAATTCAAAGATTACATATGATCATATAATGCAGCATAATATGTAGACGGGCTCAGTATATGATGGTATATAAACAAAATGTTTGTCTTTCTGCATTTGGTGATCTCAGTTAAAACAGTGTTTCTTTTAAAATGTGAATCCCTTCTGGTTTAGACCACATGTATTAAGTCTATTTATCTTCCCCAGTCTGTGAGTGATGTTTTAAATACATTAGTTATACTGCCTGTAATCTGTTATTAGGTGTCAATGTACTGTAGGAGATAGACTGGTTAGATGGTGAGTTTTGGTGTCTATTTTTAGATTTCTCCTCTTTAATGTTTGGTTTCTAACTTGTCCTTTAAAAAAATGGAATTTTTTAATGTTGATGCTGCTGGGAGTGACAGCAGTATATGACTCTGAATCAGTATCTTAAAAAGTGTCAGTTTGCACAGCTTTCTGCAATCGGAACCTATCTTTAATTATCACACATCTGGCTCTTAATTGGTTTTTCCAGTAATTTTGTATTCCAGTTAGTTGCGGTAGATGAGGAAGCCTCAATCTGGGGACAAGCTATTTATAATATTAACTTTTTACCATAATGTTGTCTTTGCATATTTACCATCTCTATTATGTCCCTTGGGAGAGATGGCAACCAGAATTGCATAGTGTTCCAAATATGATCTTACCATAAAAAAACATTGATACCCTGAAAGTTTTATTTGGATTTCTTATCCTTGAATGGAATTTGCCTTGTTTGTTATTTTTATGGCAGCTGCACACCGATGTGCTGCTTTATTTTATTTTATTCAGCTCAAGTGTGATGAAAAAATGTCTCAGTAACAACAAAAATATATGTTCAGTGTTGTGGCCCAGCAGGAGCCGTTGGAGCTGCCACCAGACTCCGACAGCGAGGGGCCCTATGAGTCGGCTCTGGAGGATGTGGAGGACCGTGGACAGGGTTCCGACTCCGAGCAGGGCGCAGAGAGGCTGGTTGGCCACCAGGAGGCGCCTGAGCCTTGGACCAGTGGGGAGGAGACAAGGGAGAGTGAGCCGGACACCAGCAGTGAGTTGTTCCTGGATGCCTGGCACCGAACAGCTAATAGGCGTAAGGAACAGTTGCACAGTTACAGGAGGTAATTGCACTCAGCTGGTGGTCATTAGGCTCCTCTCCAGACTATAAAAGGACTGCTTGTGCACACGCCCCTCTTTGCAGAAGTCAACGCAGGAACTAATGTTGGAGAACATTATTGTGAGCTTGGCAGAACTGGATTGCTGCCACGGCTAGCTTGTCTGTGACGGTTTGCTGCCAAGGACCTGTCTGTCTGTTAATTAAATGCCGTAACTTATCTCTGGCTCGGAGTGTGAGTTGGTGTGGGACGAGGGGGGTCAGAACAGTTCTGTATATCTGTATTCAGAAGTGAAGTGTTGCATTCAGTGAGGCTTTTTCTAAGGCAGTGTGAGTAGGTTTGCCGTGTTTTGAGTCTAAAGTTGGGGGTCCTCAAATGCTTTGCCTCTTCAGCATGTTGTCTTCAGTGCCATGAGGAGGGTTGCCCATTTATAAAATGCTTATAACTGTGGAGCTGGTGGGATAGCAAGTAAAGAAACTTCAATTTTTCTAAGAACAAAGTGACCCAAAAACCAAACTGCTTTGATCATATCTTATGTACAAAGACAACATTGGGAATTCATTTCCAATGTTTGCCATTAATGATTTTATGCTTCAGCATCCCTTTTTGCAGCAAGGAAACCTATGAGTAACCTGAGAAGAAATGTGGCGACAAATCAAAAGTAGAGTTCGGGCTCCAAATTCCACATCACAAATCTGTGTTCATCAAGTAGAAAATATTAAGGCAAAATGGTAAAGCTAATAACAAAATACAGCCAAGTTTTATATGTATTTTCCACGTACTCGTAGACCAGGCAAAATGTGCACGACATCAAAACACATACATGCACCATGGGAGAATGGGAGGGGGAGGCAAAATATATACAAGCTAAACACATATTTAAGCTTTGCACTATCCTCATGATTCTCTCACACATCCTAGATTACAGTGGTGGGATTCAGCCAGCCAGTTCGCACCTATTCGGGAGAACCGGTTGGTAACTTTCTAAGCAATTTGGAGAACCGATTGTTGGAAGAAATCTCCTTTCCCCCCCCTCACTTTACAGGGCTAATCCTGTAAGGAAAGCAGGAAGGAAACATTCTGGTGTTGTTTCTAACTTAATTTTTATTGCCCTGCTTACAGAAACTGCCTCTCTGGTTAACCCTTATTACATTGTAACAGCTGAAGCGAAGCGCTTCAAGCGCCCATCGATATGAGTGACATTGAGTTGGCCACGCCCACCCAGTCACATGACCATCGAGCCCCACCTACCCAGCTGGTCATTAGGTCAGAGAACTGGTTGTTAAATTATTTGAATCCCACCACTGCTAGATTACCTTCCCTCCCTTTTCCTTTGTATGGTTGGCTATCCTTAAAATCAAATTTGGACTACAATCATCTGCTTATTTAATCTTCGAATTATGGCTCTGGAGGTTGGAAACATTCGTGAATAAAGATTCACCTCTTTGTATTATGCTGGTCTACTAATCTGGTTATTAATTTTTTTAAGTCTGTGTCTGCGCGCGCGCGCACACACACACACACACACACACACACACACACACACACACTGTAGGTGGGTATATAAATTGAGAAAGCACAGGAAACCTGGAATCATCTCTGGGTAGATTGGAGCTCCTAGGAAACATACCTGGAGTTCTTTTAGAGTTGAGAAACATCAGGATTTTTCTTTTGCTGATTCTTACATTTTTTAAAATCTTCTGTCCTCTAAACTAGACATTAAAGCCTTTCGAAGAATAGGCAGAATTTGAATTCAGTTTGTTTCATGGCCTTAAAAATGTATATCAATTTGAATAATTTGCATGATTTCATTTTTTAAAAAAAATATATGCATCTAATGGTTATATATTCAAAAATATTGCTTTAGTCTCTTTTAGAATTGGAAATAAATTCTTAAAAAAAATCAAAAATTTCATTTTGAGAATATTCCATTCTATTTGTCAGCACGTGTTGTATTTCTGTTTAAATCATGGTTAATTTTATGCAAATTTTGCTTCTCTTTATCTTTTGTTCTCTTCTGTGCTATATTAAGTGGCTGCTGATGCTACAATAAATAAAGATAGCTCTGGAAAATAGATCACCCTTCTTACACAGTAGGTTTGAAAAACATTTTCAGTTAAATCATCAAATGGAATGTTACTCAAGAACTATGTAATGAGATCTGACAGATGTTTTAGATAGCTCATGTTTTTGCAGTCTACAGTAGCATGAAAAAATGATTTACTACGTAACTTGTAGTCTGTTTGCAATGTGGTAGATAATGAATTGTGTAGTCCTGTTTAGTAGCGCTGATTATGGGGCACTGAAATAAAAAGCCACCTGATGAGTCTTTCAGAGAGTAAAGACTTATACTGGAAGAACATGGATTTCTTTATTTGTTTGAAAGACTTATATGGATGCCCATCTTAACAAACAAAACTCTGGACAGATTTATATCCCATCTTTTATTTTTCACTTTATTCACCTTTCCATCTTACTGTCACCATATTAAATCAGTTTGGTAGACCAAAATTACCCCACTGAGATTCCATGGCTGAAATGGATCTCAGCTTAGATCTACTTTGCTTTGTCATCTGGATGGATTTAGTGATCAGGTGTTACGTTTTGCTTACCCATGCTGGGTGGAAAGGGGGAGTAAATATAGATTTTTTAAAAATAATAATAATAGAAAGACGTCATCCAATCAGTGACAAATTAAGCATTGACTTGAAGAAAAGTAGTTCTTTTGCCCCATCTTCAAAAGCACACTTACATTTTTTTTTTTGCAACATGAGTTTATGTGTAATTTTTGGACACATTATGAAACCTATGTTATAATTTCTAGTGCACTTCTGTTATATGACATACCTCATTCATTGAATTCCATTTTTTTCCTATTGTTTGCTTTGATTTGATCTATTCTTCCAAATAAGCCATCTGTTGTTGTTCAGAACAAAAGGCATACATCAATTCCTGCATATGGGGAAAAGATCAATGCATGTGGAAAAGAACAAGAGAAAGCAAGGTAAATACGGGTGACCATCTTCTTCCTATTCTTCCATTTGATCTTCAACAGCCCCGGGTTTTTTCTTCTTCCATCTGCTGGTGCCTGGGGTAAGGACATGTTTGTGATGCAAGGAACTGGAATATAGATGTCAAACATTTGTTCCTGATTGGCTTCTCTTGGCATGTGCTGCTCATCCTCTACAATCTTGGATCCCCACTGCTATCACCACCAGTAAGGTTTCTTTGTTTTCCAAGGACTGGAAACACCATGGAATCAGTGGTGGGTTTCAAAAAATTTTCGAACCTACTCTGTGGGTGTGGCCTCCTTTGAGGGAGTGGCTTGCCGGCCATGTGACCTGATGGGAGTGCTTGCTAGCCATGTGTTTTCTCTCTCTCTCTCTCTCTCTCTCTCTTTCTCTCCTTCCTTCCTTTTGTCTCTCTGTCCCTTTCTCTTTTTTCTTTCATCTCCCTCTCATTTTTCTTTCTTTTTTCTTTCTTTCTTTCTTCCTTTCTTTCTCTTTCTCTCTCTGTGTGAGTCTGTCTCTCTGTGTGTGTGTGTGTGTGTGTGTGTGTGTGTGTGTGGGTTTCAAAAAATTTTGGAACCTCTTCTGTAGGTGTGGCCTTTCCGGGTCCACTGGTGGAACCTCTTCTAACCGGTTTGGTAGATTTGACGAACCGGTTCTACCGAATAGGTGCAAACTGGTAGGAACCCACCTCTGCATGGCATAGAAGACAACATACAAAATACTGTAATGCAGCACATACCTTCTTGCCTTGGGTTAAGAGCCAAGGTGGCACAGTGGTTAGGGTGCAGTACTGCAGGCCACTTCAGCTGACTGTTATCTGCAGTTCAGTGGTTCTAATCTCACCGGCTCAAGGTTGACTCAGCCTTCCATCCTTCCGAGGTGGGTGAAATGAGGACCCAGATTGTTGTTGTGGGCGATATGCTGACTCTGTAAACTGCTTAGAGAGGGCTGGAAGCCCTATGAAGCAGTATGTAAGTCTAACTCCTATTGCTATTGCTAACTATACCTTCCTATGCTTTACCAGTTGATGTAGTCATGTAACTAAGTCTTTGACAGTTAGCCCTTACAATAAATAAAAACCTTGAAGTCTCTAAAGAGTCATACAACCTTTGCCTCCCTCCAAAAGTTCTTGCACTGGTTGGAAGAAGGTGCTGTCTCAGCATGGTTCCTTCTTTCCTTTGCTGCCCAGCTCCAGGCCAACCTCTAAGCCTAACTCCAGGCAGGAATGACATCATAATGGGCAGTTTACCATAGCTTCTGGTGCTGGCAGTTGACTGATAGCTCTCTTGCTTACTAGTAAAAGTCATACCTTCCAGATGTCATTTTCCACTTCCTCCTTTGCTTGTTTATCATCTTCTTTTTCTTTCCCATACACACATACTTTTTGTAGATGAAGGACCTGGGAGGGGCAAGGCTGATTTTTCTAGAAATTTTACTTTTTTACAAAAAGAATTAGAGGACTTTTACAACTTCGCATCAATGACTAAAATCTTCAGAGAAATGAAGATCATAAACAGTATTCTTTTGTGCATGTGTAATGCCCAGCTTTTCTCTTATCTCCATTTATAGCTCATCATTTTATAGTCGCATAATACATTTCATCTTCCTTGCAGTTTAAATAGTTTAAACCATCAAAGACTTAGTTACATGACTATATCAACTGGTAAAGCATAGGAGGGTGTTCTGACCCCCTCCTCCATCCAGTAATGAATGCCGAGACAAGCTTAACTGGAATGTACCTTAATAGCAAGAAACCAAAACCTTGGTGGCTGAAAGCCAAGCATAACAAACAGATAAGGACCTTGGCAGCAACTCAGACAAGCCTCGGCAGCAATCCAGCCTGCCAAGCTAGTTACAAAAGTTCTCCAACTTTTAGTCAATGCGTTGACTTCTGCAACAGGGGTGTGTGCACAAGCAGTCTTTTTATAGTCTGGAGAGGAGCCTAATGACCACCAGCTGAGTGCAATTACCTCCTGTACTTGCGCAACTGTTCCTGACGCCTATTAGCTCTTTGGTGCCGGGCATCCAGGAACAACTCACTACTGGCATTCGGCTCACTCTCCCTTGTCTCCTCCCCACTGGTCCAAGGCTCAGGCGCCTCCTGGTGCACCCTGCTTGGAGTCGGAACCCTGTCCACAGTCCTCCACATCCTCCAGAGCCAACTCATAGGACCCCTCGCTGTCGGAGTCTGGTGCCAGCTCCAACGGCTCCTGCTGGGTCACAACAGGAGAGTATAGTTAACCCAAGGTGAGAAGGTGTGTGCTACATTACAGTATTTTGTATGTTGTCTTCTATGCCGTGGTGTTTCCAGTCCTTGGAAAACAAAGAAACCTTACTGGTGGTGATAGCAATGGGATCCAAGATTGTAGAGAATGAGCAGCACATGCCATAAGAAGCCAAGCAGGAACCAATGTTTGACATCTATATTCCAGTTCCCTGCATCACAAACCTGTCCTTACCCCAGGCACCAGCAGATGGAAGAAGAAAAGACGGAGCTGTTGAAGAGCAAATGGAAGAATATGAAGAAGGAAATGAATGTGAAAGCAAGTTTGCATTGGTTGAACTGAGAGAGAAGCTTGGAGGATGGAGTTTAAAGAGCTAATTTCCCATCTCAAGAACATAGAAGCCACTGGACAAAACTCTCCATGTTTGGTTAGCTCTAGCTCAATTCCTAGCGTAGCTTTATCCTTAGAAAAATAAATGCTCCCTGGATTAGGAATATAAACTACATAAATTCAGTAAGAATGAGGTCACAGACCTCACTATTTTGAACAAGGGACAGTGTCATGTAAATGCCTGAGAGAGCATTAAGTGGCTAGATTAGCCTCTTGTTGGACAGGAAAGGTTTTAAGGTTATAAGCAAGTCTTCATGCTCAACGGGTGGTGGATTACAAGCAGGGCCGTGCAGTCAGGGGAGGCAGGGGAGGCAGAGCCTCACCACTGTCATCATGAAAAGAAAAAAAATGTAAAAGGAAAAAGGCTGAGCTAGTTGCTGCCAAAGTCACAGTGGATGACTCTGCTTAGTGCTTAACTGTTTAAAAAAGTCTCTAAAAAGGTGCCCTCTAGAGGAGGAGGTGGGGAGGGAGGGAGAGAGGGAGGAATGAGAGGGGGGGAGAAGAAAAAGAAAAGGAGCAAAACAAATGCTGTCGCTTTAAATCGGAACTGAGCATTCCTAGCTGTGGAATTCTGGGAGTTGAAGTCCACAAGTCTAAAAAAAATTGAAACCCCTGTGTCAGTGCCTCACCAGCCATAAACCTCACCGCACGTCACTGATTACAAGACAGTAAAGAAGGAGATCCTCTATCATTATGAAGTTGTAAAGTACAAGCAGAAATCCCTGGAATATAAGTAGCAGATACAGAAAAGATTAAGAGAACTTTGAGCCAGGGTAGCAGACTTAATTAGAAAATGGTTACAGCCGAGGTGGCGCAGTGGTTAAATGCAGCACTGCAGGCTACTTCAGCTGACTGCAGTTCTGCAGTTCGGTTGTTGAAATCTCACCGGCTCAGGGTTGACTTAGCCTTCCATCCTTCCGAGGTGGGTAAAATGAGGACCCGGATTGTTGTTGGGGGCGATATGCTGACTCTGTAAACCGCTTAGAGAGGGCTGAAAGCCCTATGAAGTGGTATATAAGTCAAACTGCTATTGCTATTGCTAGAGGGACAGAATATGGAAGATATAGGAAATGGTTTTGGAACAATTCCTACACTTCTACCCAGTCCTATTTGTTTTTGGATACAAGAGTGTTATCCAGACGCAGGAGTTAAGGCAGTGTTCTCAGGTAAAGATTACCTTTGCAGCTAGAAGAACTGAAACTAGACGATATGGAGTGGTTGGAAAAGAAAAGGAAAAAAAGCAGGGACTGAAAAAGGAGGTATACAAGGAAAGCTAATCTTTTTCCAGTCTAAGGGAAATCGAAGAACCCGAAGATTATGTTATAAATATGGCAAGGTAGGACATTTTTTATTTATTTTTATTAAATTTATATGCCACCCACCTCACAGGTTAAGGCGACTCTGGGCTAAGACTGTTACAATCACCAATGCAGTAGAAGAATGTGACCCTCTAAACTTTTAGCTTCTAAAAACGAGATGTGTGTGGGAAGCTATCTGCAATTGGGAAAAAGTTTGCCATTAGTATCAAAGATTTATGTCATCAGATTTATTTTTTCTTCTCTATTTATGTAATTTTTAAAAATATTTTCTGGTTTGGACGTAATATTTTCTGGCTTTGAATAATAAATTATTTTGTTTCGAACAGAAATTTCATTTCATATCATATCTACAGTTGGCTTATTTCAATATACAGATTAGCAAAGTAATATTGAGGTGCCACGCAAGTGGGGCATTGAATAATTAAGAAGTAGAATATATTTAATAATAAATTACCTTTTGTAATGTTTTGCTTCACTGTCTTTAAATTCAACATCTTCTGAAAGAAAAGAATAGGAATTTATTATAAACAATACAATATTTTTCTTTGCATTGTTCCTTGACTGTGCAAAATACCGCCACGGGGTTTTTGTTATTTTTTTTAGCCTGCAAAATCTCTCCGTTTGTCAGTTTTAATGCTCAGTGAATTCTAATTCTTCACACATCAATGCATCTCATGTCCAATGGACATTGTTTCAGGGGTGAAGTACCCCCTCCTCTGCACACACATACTATTTCCCTTTAGAGAGATGCTCTAATTGTGACTTTACTTATATAGCAGCGAAGAATTTTGATGAAACAGAGGGAATTAAATGCTACTATTTACTTATATAAATTCACAGAATATATATACATTTCAAGAAAATACCGTAAAGGAAAGCAACTACTTTAATGAGAAAAAGCCATGCAATTTCTTCAGTGTCAAAAGCATACAGTAAATCATAAATGTGCAATACATCAGTGGGATTCCAGCTTTGTTTAAAGGTCTGTATGCCAACAGCTCTGTCAGATCAGAGAAAAAAATAGTACTTGTTTGCCCATTCATCTATAATTCCCTACAAAGTAAGAACACCACCCATAAAAGCATATTTATTTCATGTGCATTTCTTTCTCGTATCAAGGCAAACACAACTAAGTTTAATAAGTATCCTTTGAAAAGTATGTTTAATTGTATTTGGCATTGCGTTGTCTGTTGTGTTTTTATAGTATGTCCTACCGCCCTAAATTAGCCATACTTGCAGTAGCAAAAGTATAATTCAGTAATTGAATGTAAAAACCCTTTCCAGCCATAATGAGGCTCAGCAGTGGTGGGTTTCAAAAAAATTTGGAACCTCTTCTGTAAGTGTGGCCTGCTTTCTGGGTCCACTGCATCCACCTCTTCTAACCCGTTTGGTAGATTTGACGAACTGGTTCTATCGAACCAGTGCGAACCGGTAGGAACCCACCTCTGAGGCTCAGCAAGTGTGTTCCTTTCTTTCTGTGTCTTTCTGTCATCTGTGGACTTTACTTGCTGGTTCATATTAAATCTGAGTTCCTTTGTTTGCCAGAACTCTGGTTTAATTTAAGTTTTAAATTTAAGTTTTAATTTAATTTAAGTTTTAAATAAATAAATTACTAAACCAGGATCAGACCAGTCTTAAATGTCATGAAAAGTGATAAATAAATAGACTGGAATAAAGAATTTCAGAACCCAATTTGAATGCAGATGTAGACTTGGTTGAAGGCTAGATGTTTCCTGGGAGGTGTCAATTAACTGGTTGCTGGCAATGGTACACTCTTTTTAATGATATAATATTGTATTGTATTTTAGTTTTAGTTTAGTTTTAATTTATTTATATGCTGCCCTTTTCCCTGAGGGGACTCAGGGCGGCTCACAACTCAAGGGAGGGGAAATACAAACAAATAACAAAAAAACATAAACCATACACAGTTAAAAGCACAACAGTCATACCATATATTTTATTTAATATTTTATTATTAAATTATTGAACAAAATCCAAAGAAAAAACGTCTATGTTGGATAGTAACAGTTGAATAACACAAAAAGAAACAACTACTAAGTATAAATAAGACATGCATTTTATTGTTTTAATGATTGCTTTATAGTCTTTTGTGCTGAGGTCCCATAGCTGCTTAAGATGGGCTGCTGTATAAATCTTTTGAAAGGAAGGAAGGAAGGAAAGAAGGAAGGAAAGAAGGAAGGCAGGAAGGCAGGCAGGCAGGCAGGAAGGAAGGCAGGAAGGCAGGCAGGCAGGCAGGCAGGCAGGCAGGAAGGAAGGAAGGAAGGAAGGAAGGAAGGAAGGAAAACTTTCTCCCCTTCCCTTTGCTTATAACCTCAATATACCATAACATAGATATTTATTCTTTAAACATGATAGATTATTTCCCTTGTCTATATAAATCCCTCAATCTGATATTTTTTAATAGGTTTCATAATTTTCTCTTTAAAAAACTATATTTTCAAAGACTAATTTTGCCCTGCTTTGTAATGTTTCGTAGTACATATGGGAACCTTTGTGGCTTAAATGTGGTTAGACTGCTATTATAGATATCAATTTTGTCATTGCAATTTTGTTCTCACAGTCTAATATCATCCTCAAAAGTTGCTCTTTTCCAAAGTTGTGCCAGCTTTTTTTTCTTGCAGCTGCCAGCATAGTTCTCAGTAAATTTTGACATTTTTGTTGTTTTCTAGAATTTTACCTGATAAGAATATCTATAGCAGTGATGGCTAACCCTTTTCTCCTCACATGCCAAAATTGTGCGTCCACATGGGACAGTGCATGCTCACATGCCCACACCCATAGTGCAATGCGTCCCTCCCCCCTGTGCATGACCTCTCCTGCGCTCCCCTCACCCCCCTGCGCATGCACACATGGCTCCTCCTGCGCTCCCCCCGCCCCTCACACATGCGTGTGACCCCCGCGCTTCCCTTTTGGGCCTAGCCTTTTGGGCCTAGCAAGCCTCCCTGAAGCCTCCTGGGACCAAAAATACATGTGTGGCAGAGACCCGAAAATCA
This sequence comes from Thamnophis elegans, assembly GCF_009769535.1. Lineage (NCBI taxonomy): Eukaryota > Metazoa > Chordata > Lepidosauria > Squamata > Natricidae > Thamnophis > Thamnophis elegans. The sequence goes on along the minus strand of NC_045546.1, from coordinate 78,489,069 downwards.
GCTGGCTGATGGGAGGCCCACACGCATGCGCAGTGGAGATGAGCTGGGCGACGGCTTGCGTGCCCACAGAGAGGGCTCCGTGTGCCACCTGTGGCACGTGTGGTATAGGTTCGCCATCACAGATCTATAGTTTCCATTCAAATTTTTTTTTTAGGATTTTCTTAATATTTTGATAAATACAGTTGTTAATTCGAGCATTTTATTTGATCAGGATAGGCGATAAAATATTATTTCTTGTAGAATTTTCAACATTAATTTTTTTGTGATGTTTATCTTGTTAGTTATTGTCCAAGTACTATACAATGTGTAAAATATTTTATACCAATTTTCCCTTAAATTACAGGTTTGGAGCAAATTTTATTGACACCCCCCCCCCCCCCATGACTCTTCCCATTATTGTTCTGTGGTTACTTCTGTGTTTTCCACCAACTGCATCATGCAGTTTTTAATTTGTCCCATCTCCATAGTTTACATACATACATACTGAATATCCTAGGGCTGGGATGGAAACCTATGGCAAGAGTGCCACAGGTGGCACGCAGAGCCATTTGTCAGGGCACGCAAGGCATGCGCACACTGGCCAGCTGAGTTCAGCCTTTTTAAAAACCATTTTTGTCCTCCCCAGACTCCAAATGCTTTATAGGACCCTGGGGAGGGCGAAAAGAGCCTCCCCCAACCCCTCGGAGGCCATCCGGAGGCTTCAGGAGCTTCCCTGAAGTCTCTGGAGCGCAAAAAAAACCCGTTCTATGGGCAAACAGGAAGTTCGGTATCAGACTTCCGGTTTGCTCGTAGGGTCAGTTTAAGCCCTCTGGAGGCTTCAGGGACCTTCAGGAGGCTTCCCTGAAGCCTCCGAAGGACTAAAAACCACCCTCCAAGCAAACCGGAAGTCACTTCCAGTTTGCTCGTATGTCCTTTTTAGTCCTCCGGAGGCTTCAGGGAGGCCTCCTGAAGGTCCCTGAAGTCTCCGGAGGGCTTGAACCGACCCTTCAAGCAAACCGAAAGTGACTTCCAGTTTGCTTGTAGGGTCATTTTTTGCCCTTCAGAGGCTTCAGGGAAGCCTCTTGAAGGTCCCTGGAGCCTCGGGGGGCCCTCGGGGGGGGGGGCAGGGGAGGCTCTTTTGCCCTCCCCAGGCTCCTATAAAGCCTCTGGAGCCTGGGAAGGGCGAAAAAAGCATGGAAAATGGGGAGAACGCCTCTCTTGCGCACATGCACACTGAGGCGTGTCACACATTGCATTGTGGGTGCGGCACAACCACGCATGACCCCCCCTGCACTCCCCCCTTATGACACGCGAGCTAAAAAAGGTTCACCATCACTGTCGTAGGGGGCGATCTTAATTTTGTGTAGGAGCTTCAAATTCTGTCATTTTGCTCAAAGCCCTTCCTTTTTTTCTGAGATCACTTATTATTCTTCCAGCAATGTATAAATACATCAGTCATAGTAAATTCATTGAGTTGATCTTGCTGTGACATACATCTGTTACCTGAAGTGTGATCCCATTTTTTTCTACTTGCTGAATGTAGCCTGAATTGGTTGCTTAATTGGGAGATAGAAATACTGTATCTGCAATAAAATATAAATCCAACATCTAAAGTCATAGATATAATGCTGAATGTGTTACCTAAGGAAAATTTGCATAATGAGTAATCCTATTTAAAACTAGTGGATAAATCCACTCCAGGGACAAACTGGGCCTTTCATTGTATTATATCATTCAGTTTTGATGAAGCTGTGGGTTTTTTTTCAACATTTAGGCATGAACATGATTTACCTCTTAATGCTTGTCAACTCAAGTATCTCTTACACAGCTTACTTAGTTCAGAGGCTCCTGCTTCTTCTGAAATTCTACATGATTGGGCATTACAGAGGAATTAAATGAAGCTTAGCTATTAGCTTTTTGTTTTATAGGCAGTCAAGTGAAGATGATAGAATTAATACTAGTTATTTTGCAGCCCGGAGATTATTGAATTTGATTGTCCTATCCATATAATCCAATGAAAGTCTACTTTAGATAACATGAAATTAATTTTCTATTATCTTTAATAGGTTGATATCCCCCTCCCTTTTTATTTTTATTGTATTTTAGTTCATATATTGAATATTGGAAAAGCTAGAGAATGTAAAGTAACGGCAGGGTGCATCCATGTTGCTATTCGAGGTTCAATTCAGGACGTGGAGTTTAGCTCACAAGGCATTGGACATGTCACTGTATGTAAAATATGAATAAGTTCTTTAACATGTTCCTAGCATCTGGAATCAATCTAGAATGGTGGATTTGGTGGCACAGCTTTGGTGAATTGGTGAAACGGCGTGACCCGACAAATGTGCGCCGGCAAAAGAGTGCTGACAGAAGTGGCATTACGGTTAAGGTAAGGGTTAGGGTTAGGGTTAGGGTTAGGGTTAGGGTTAGGGTTAGGGTTAGGGTTAGGGTTAGGGTTAGGTTCAGGGTTAGGTTCAGGGTTAGGTTTAGGGTTAGGGTTAGGATTAGGGTTAGGGTTAGGTTAGGGTTATGTTTAGGGTTACCTTTAGGGTTACCTTTAGGGTTAGGTTTAGAGCGCAATTTAAGGTAAGGGTTAGGATTAGGGTTAGGGTTAGGTTCAGGGTTAGGTTTAGGATTAGGTTTAGGGTTACCTTTAGGGTTACCTTTAGGGTTAGGGTTAGACTGCGCTTCTGTCGGCGCGCTGTTGTCGGTGCGCTTCTGTGCTCATTCGTCAGTGCGATTTCAAACTCGCGCTTTTCTCCCCGCGGTTTTGTTGGCGCGCTTTTGTCGAGCGCGCATTTGTCGGTGAACTGGATGCCTGCCAAGAAAACAAAATGACCCTTCGTAGCATGGAGACCAAGGCCAAGAGCCAGTATGAGCCAGTCTACTGGCTAACGCATCAGGCTAGAAACTGGAAAATGGTGGAGTTCGAACCCTGCCTTAAGCATGAAAGCCAGCTGAATAACGTTAGGGCAGCCATTTTTTCTCCACCCAATCCATCTCACAGGATTGTTGTTGAAGGGAAAACAGGAGTAGAAAGGAGCATTTAGGTATGTTTGCCAAATCAGTAAATAAATGCTCACAAGGTATTTATAACAACATAACATCCTGCTTAGGAGCCTACCAAATCAAAGAAATGGCCTCAGAGGACATTTTTTAAAAGCAAACTTAGACCAAAAGCATGCACAGACTAAAATAATATTAGACAGCATCTTTGGTTTTCATTAAAACAACTTCAACACACGCAATGCACTACAAACGCAGTAGTCATCCTTACCTTTCACAGAGGCACTGAGTTTTATAAATATGAGCATGATAGTGTAGAATAATCATATCCAAGGACCAGTGGTGGGTTTCAAAAATTTTTGGAACCTATTCTGTAGGTGTGGCCTGCTTTCCGGGTCCACTGGTGGAACCTCTTCTAACCGGTTCGGTAGATTTGACGAACCGGTTCTACCGAATAGGTGCGAACTGGTAGGAACCCACCTCTGCCAGATGGAAACCGGAAGCACAGGATGGTGGACTGCTAATGAGAAACGGAATGCTGATGTCAGATGCTGGTGGGTGGGAAGGGTGTGGTCTTGCCTATATTATATACAATGCTGGAAGGCAGTAACTTGCAGTGCTGACTTTGCAACTGTCAAATACTCATTTGTGGTGGGCCTCTGATTTGAATAAACCATTACCAACCAAAGCGTGTTTGGTTTCCGAGTTCATAAAGCCTGGGGACTGGACACTTGAAGAAACTTGAAGAATAGAGGAGCCATTCTTGTTGGATCTGTAGATCAGCTTTGCTTATGGTTTTATAATAGATTTTTCTAAAGCTTCCCTTTGGAAAGGAAGGATATGGAGCAGATTGTCTGGCATAATCCATTTAAAATGATGAAATACATTTTTTCCTTACTATATTTTTTTTATTATAAAACATGCATAGTACATTATATTATTTGAATTCAATATTGACTACAGACAGTCTAATGTTTAAATAACTATTTAAAGAACAGTAAATTTATACCAATATTAACTATGTTTATGAAAAGGTCAATGTTGATGTGCATACGATATTTTAAAAAGTTTTGTATCTAACTCCTAAAGTGACCTTAATAAACAACTGCAAAATATATTAAACTATTTGTTATATGACAAAGTCTCAAATATTTTTATCACCATAAGGATTCATTAATGTGAACTGCCTATGACAAATGCTGCAAGATGATATGCAAACTATTACAAGTTGCTGACCTGGCCCCTTCATTGTTGAGGCTCAGAAGTCTGTTTGGGATTCAAAATTCTTAATATGTTGTTGTTGGTAATTCTTAATGAATTTTTTTTTACTACAGTAAGTCTGAATGATGAGGCTTTAAAGCTAACAGATAAGATATTAAAGAAGAGTTTTTTGTTGTATTTTTAGAGAAATAATAAGTTACGATGCTAAAAGTAAAGGAATATGAAGCTGTTTTATTTGGTTAAGGTATATATCAGGGGTGGGTTTCTGCCAGTTCTAAGCTCTTCTATAGAAGAGGTTCCACAAATCTACAGTGACATTTAGAACCGGTTCCAGCTCCCTCCCCCCCCCCACCCGTCCGCACATCATCAAGATAAAAAGCGAGAGGAGGAATTCTGGGAGTTGAAGTCCACAAGTCTTAAAGCTGTCAAGTTTGAACACCCCTGGGGTTTTTTTTCTAAAGGGTTAGGGATGCAAGGGTCTTGTAACTTGACAGCTTTAAGACTTGCGTGTTTCAAATGCCAGAGTTCCTGAGCCAACATTTTGGTTGCTAAGCAAGAGCATCATTAAGTGAGTTTCACCACATTTTACAAGTTGGCCACTCCCACCCAGTCACATGGCCGGCAAGCCACTCCCACCTGGTCACATGGTTGGCAAGCCACTCCCACCTGGTTACATAGCCGACAAGCCACTCCCACCAAGCAGGCCACACCTACAGAGGAAGTTCTAAAAAAAATTGAAACCCACCACTGGTGTCTGTGTGTGTGTGTGTGTGTGTGTGTGTGTGTGTGTGTGTGTGTGTGTGTATGTATGTATGTATGTATGTTTTCATAGATTTTCACGGGTACAGGTCTGCAGGTCTTGGCGTATTCAGGTCTTTTCCCATGTAAGATTGAGAGTATCATGGTGACGTTTTGATGAGGTCCCACTCACCATCTTCAGGCTGGTGCCTTTGCCTTCGTGCTTGTGCGAGCAAAGCGTGATCAGAGCTACCGTCTTTCTATAAATGTTGGTGTGTTTGTGTGGAGTGCTGGCTTTGTTGCTGTAAGCGGGTTGGTTGGCTGTGTTGTTACATCTTGATTAGTTGATGGAGTTGATTATTGCAGATTAGTCGGCTGTTTCGTAACATCCTATGTGGCTGAGGTACTAGCTGTGTGCCCATTAGTCTTTTGTGTTGTAACGACCTGGGTAATGGGCTGTGTGATGACATCCTGAGCTCTAGTGTAGTGATATCCTGAGTCCTGTGCTGCAACATCCTGGGAGGTTGGCTGCGTTGTGACATCCTGAGACTTTGCGTTGTAACCTCCTGAGTTCTGTGATGTAATGTCCTGAGCAGATGGCTGTGATGTAACATCCTGGACTTTGGTTTGGCTTCGAGTTTGCGGTCTGGCCATGTGTTCATGGCGTGTGTCAGTTTGCTTTGTGTGGGGGTCGAAGGGGGGGTGCAGCAGTTGGTGATGCTGCCGTGGTTTGGCTTCTGGATGGTGGTTGCATTTTGTCTATGGGATGGGTTTGGGTTTGAGTCTGGTGAGGGTGATTGGTGGTGGCGTCCTGTGTTGTTCTGGGTCCGGTGTGGCTGGGACTCCTTTGTTGACTAGGGCTAGTTTCCAGATGTCTGGTGGCGGGAGGTATCGTCACATTTATTCATGTTGTTGGAGTGTTTCTCTATTTTGATGGCTTCCATAATTATTCACTTGTTGAAGTGTTTAGCTTTGGAGATTAATTTGGTTCCTTCAAAATCAATTTCATGTCCTGTTGCTGTAAGGTGCTAGAAAAAAGGAGGAGTTTTTTCTTCTTTTCTGACTGTGTTCTTGTGTTCTGCGATGTGTGCATTTATTCTCCTATTAGTTTGTCCAATGTATATGGCTGGGCAGATTTTGCATCGTATTTCATAGACTCCTTGGTTTTCTAGCTGGATCTTGTCTTTGAGGTTTCTTAAGATGTTGGCTATTTTTTGGTCAGTGTTGAAGGCTGTCTTGATATTGTGTTTGTGGAGAATTTTGCTGATTTTATCTGTGGTGCCTTTGATGTAAGGGAGGAGGGCAATGCCGTTGTCCTGTTCGGTGTCTCGGTTCTTGGGGGGTGTCTCTTTTTGGATTAGATTGGTAATTGTGCTTCTTTGGAATCTGTTGGAAATTAATACGTTTGTGAGAGTGTGTAATTCAGTTTTCAGGTGGCCTTTGTCGGCTAGGTGTTTGGTTCTGGAGATGAGAGTCTTGGTTACGGAGTTGATCTGTGCAGGGCGGTGATGGGATTGTGCGCTTAAGTAGCGGTTGGTGTGGGTTTTTTTTCCGGTAGATGGTGCCATTGGGTTTTTTGTAGATTAGGATGTCCAGGAAGGGAAATTGGTTGTTAATTTCTATTTCCATAGTAAATTGTATTTTGGGGTGTAGGCTGTTGAGATGTGTGAGGAAGTTGTCCAGTTTTTCCTTCCTGTGTGGCGAAATTACGAAAGCGTCATCTACATATCTAAGCCAGATGAAGTATGTGCTGGTTAGACAGTGGTTGGTCAGATCTAGGATGTGTTTAGTGAGGTTGTGTTGGTTCTGGATAGCTGTCAGACTTCTTTAATAGGCTCTTGGGTGAAGAGAGATATGACGTCGAAGCTCACGAGTAGGTCACTGCGTTGTAGGTTTTGTTTCTTTATTGTTTCTATGAAGTGGAGTGAGTTTTGTACATGTGAGGTGATGGATTCTGTGTAGTGCTGAAGTTGTTTGGCAAGACATTTGGAAAGATTTTGTAGAGGTGAGCCTATAGAACTGACTATGGGTCTGAGTGGTGTTCCTTCTTTGTGTATCTTGGGGAGGCCATAGAGCTTGGGGCATCTGGATGATTTCTCTCTGGGGATGATTCTTTGCTGGAGCTCTTCACTGATGGGAGAGGTTTTTATTTTGGATTTGGTGGTTTTTTCCAGGTAGATGGTGGGGTCTGTGTTTAGAGGTTTGTAAGTGGGATCTTGGAGTAGGTTGTATAGTTTGGCAACCCCCCTAAGCACATCCTAGATCTGACCAACCACTGCCTAACCAACACATACTTCATCCACAATGGACAAAGATACAAACAGATAGAAGGAGCGCCTATGGGATCACCCCCTCTCACCGGTCATCGCAAACTTATACATGGAACATTTTGAAACCAACGCCTTAGATAAATCTGAACACAAACCCAAACTCTAGCTTAGATATATAAATGACACTTTCATAATTTGGCCACACGGGAAGGAAAAACTGGACAACTTCCTCACACATCTCAACAGCCTACACCCCAAAATACAATTTACTATGGAAATAGAAGCTACCAGACATCTGGAAACCTCCCACCTACCAGACATCTGGAAACCAGCCCTAGTCAACAAACGAGCCCCAGCCACCACCCAGGCCGTTACAACACGAAACAACAATAGACACACAGCCAGCACCAATCAGCACCAATCTACCAATCATGATACAAGCACACAACTAATCATTCCACTACTGAAACAAAGCCAGCACTCCACACACCCCCACTAAGATTTATAGAAAGACAGCGGCTCCGATCACATTTTAAGCCCAAAACCCAGCCTGAAGTTGGTGAGTGAGACCTCGCTGAAACGTTGCCAAGACAATCTCAATCGTGTGTGTGTGTGTGTGTGTGTGTGTGTGTGTGTGTGTGTGTGTGTGTATGTTTGGTACAACTTAATGAACTTTTGCTGATTAAGACTAAATGACAAGAGTTTAAAATTGATTTATTGGAAAGAGGTGATATATGGAAAGAAAATATTGTTTGTTGAATTCTTAGAAAAGATAATAAGTTGCTGAAATTGTATATGTCTTGATGAAGAGGGAAGTAATTCTTTTATATTTCTTTTTTCTTTTCTTTTTCTCTGCACTTTTTCTATTTTAGTTTTTACATTTTTCTGAGATTGTACTATTTTTTATCTTTGTATTTTTAAACTTTAATAAAGTAACATTAAATAATTAATAAATTCACCTTTAAAAAAGGAGAAGAAACTCATCCAATGAATAAAAAAACCTTGTTGCTCCAAGGGATTTTAATATTTCCAAATCATAAAAAATAAATTCCAAAGGGAAATGAGGTTCAGTCAAGCTTTATATCCTTAAAAAGGCTACAGTATGATTGTAAATTTATGATCATTTCCCAGTCACTCAATTTATAAGCCAAGGCAAAACCTTGGTTTCTGTGAGCTAGTCATGAGAAATGACTTTCTGGAACGCACATGGACTATGTCACAATCTCTCCTTCCTTTAGATTTCACAAGAGGATTCAGCATCCATCTGCCATTCTCTGTTCTAAACACCATTCTACTAACACTGATGTCTAGCTCTCAGTGGTGGGTTTCAAAAATTGTTCGAACCTACTCTGTGGGTGTGGCCTCCTTTGTGGGAGTGGCTTGCCGCCCATGTGACCGGATATGAAGATGCCGATGACACTAGTCAGAACCACCTTAAATTACCTCACACACAGCACTGGCATGCATAAGAATATGATGTAAACTTGTTTTTTAAAAGGCATCTTTGGTTTGCGTTAAAACAACTTCAACACACGCAATGTTCTGATTGCACCACAAACGCAGTAGTCATCCTTACCTTTCACAGAGGCATTGAGTTTTATAAATATGAGCATGATAGTGTAGAATAATCATATCCAAGGACCAGTGGTGGGTTTCAAAAAATTTTGGACCCTCTTCTGTAGGTGTGGCCTGCTTTCCGGGTCCACTGGTGGAACCTCTTCTAACCGGTTCAGTAGATTTGACAAACCGGTTCTACCAAATAGGTGCGAACTGGTAGGAACCCACCTCTGCTAGCTCTTCGTGATGGTCACCAGAAGTGACTATGCATGGAGTAGTTCTCTTTGATTTCATGGGTTCTTTTTGGTATATGGGAAAATCTAGAGGGACTGAAATAATAAACTGTAAATGTTGTGCATTTACTCTTGGTCACTATGATTGCCATATATAGGTAGCCTTTATTTAATGACTGCCTCATTCAGTGACTGTTTGCAGTTAAGAAGGTGATGAAAGAGAGTGATGAAAATGCAATGTTATGATCACCCCTCTCATTTATGACCTTCACAGGTCTGGAAAGCTGTAGTAAGATGATAAGCATAGTGTAGGTTTCAATGAGTAACAGCTTCACTTAATGACCAAATTTCCAATTCCCATTCTTCAACAAGGACTACCTCTACTGTAGTCTCTTTTGAACATTCCACATTTTTTTCGCTATGTCTTTGAAAAAAATAAATAAACCAATTTGGGCACTTGCTGCTTTCTCTTCCTTTCTCAAGTTTGGTTTCATTACACCATACAATTTTGTTTCTTCCTATCATTGTGACTACTTACTGTTTTAAACTTGACTTAGCTAAGTCTCCTGAATTCTGAGTTTTTAAAACTTTTAATTCCTCAAAAGAGAGCTTTTTGAAGCCCTAAAACCACGAAGAGATACAAGTGCATCAGTGGTGGGTTTCAAAAATTGTTCGAACCTACTCTGTGGGTGTGGCCTTCTTTGTGGGAGTGGCTTGCCGCCCATGTGACCGGATGGGAGTGGCTTGCCGCCCATGTGACCGGATATGAAGATGCCGACGACACTTGTCAGAACCATCTTAAATTATCTCACACACAGCACTGGCATGCATAAGAATATGATGTAAACTTGTTTTTTAAAAGGCATCTTTGGTTTGCGTTAAAACAACTTCAACACACGCAATGTTCTGATTGCACCACAAACGCAGTAGTCATCCTTACCTTTCACAGAGGCACTGAGTTTTATAAATATGAGCATGATAGTGTAGAATAATCATATCCAAGGACCAGTGGTGGGTTTCAAAAAATTTTGGAACCTCTTCTGTAGGTGTGGCCTGCTTTCCGGGTCCACTGGTGGGACCTCTTCTAACCGGTTCGGTAGATTTGACGAACCGGTTCTACCGAATAGGTGCGAACTGGTAGGAACCCACCTCTGAAGTGTATGCTATTCTGCACCCTATTTAATAAACCATATTTTACAATTTATCTCTTAGCATGTTGTCCAATAACTTATTTTGTGACATTAGAACCTCTGCATTACTATTACCGGGCACTCTTGTCATTTCTATTTAGATTCTCTATTTATCTATCTGAGAGTAGCAATAAAAATTTGGCCAATTTCACATGGAAGCCACTTTCCCATGTCCACTGACCACCATAATACCTCTGCTGTTTTCCTGTGCTGTCCTGGCATTCAGTGAGCCAAGAACCTGGAACCTGCATTTTCCTCACATATTTATGGTTAGAGGAGGACCTGGGGACACTGTTTTGTATTAAGATAAGCCTAATTAAAAATACAAAGCTCTTTGAAAATGGAACTGCTTTCCTCCCAGATTTCAATTGCAATAATTTGTTCTGGAATTTAATAGAGAATAATATTAAAATAGATTAAAATATATTCATAGTACTTTTGGATCATGTTCTGAAAAATGTGTTGTGTTCCAAACAGATTCTGTACTTAATTTCCCATCTCCTCACCATAGCAACTCAAAGTCCCTCCCACGTTTGTTGATATCAATGATTGAGTTAAAAAGTCAGCATTGAAACAGATGGACTGTGTGTTCAGTGCTAAAATGGCATAGCATAATCTGGGAACAAGGTAGGTAATCATTTATGATCTGACCTTAGTTTTATCTTGTCAGGATTTACTTTGTGTTTTTAAATTTACATTTAACATTTTCAGGCAGTGTTATCCTATCTGATATTTCAGTCAAAGACAGGTAAACCTCAACTTATGATAATTGGGACTGGAATTTTCATTCCTAAGTGATATAGTTGTAAGGGCAAATTTCAAGTTGTCAAAGTAAGGCAGGTTCTTGCTGGCTTCCCAAAATCTGACTCAGTGGGGAAATTAACAGGAAGTTGCAAATCCCAGAGCAGCAGGCAGGTAGCTGCTATTGGGTAAGAGAGAGTCAGGGAGGATGTATAAGGGCTCAGGGGAAGATGTGGGCGGATAAAAGATAGGCATGGTGCTATCCGAGAGGGCACATAAGGGTGTGGGGGAAGCACAGAGGTGGGTTCCTACCAGTTCGCACCTATTCAGTAGAACTAGTTCGTCAAATCTACCGAACCGGTTAGAAGAGGTTCCACCAGTGGACCCAGAAAGCAGGCCACACCTACAGAAGAGATTCCAAAATTTTTTGAAACCCACCACTGGTCCTTGGATATGATTATTCTACACTATCATGCTCATATTTATAAAACTCAGGGCCTCTGTGAAAGGTAAGGATGACTACTGCGTTTGTGGTGCAATCAGAACATTGCGTGTGTTGAGGTTGTTTTAACGCAAACCAAAGATGCCGTTTAAAAAACAAGTTTACATCATATTCTTATGCATGCCAGTGCTGTGTGTGAGGTAATTTAAGGTGGTTCTGACAAGTGTCATCGGCATCTTCATAACCGGTCACATGGGCGGCAAGCCACTCCCATCCGGTCACATGGGCAGCAAGCCATTCCCACAAAGGAGGCCACACCCACAGAGTAGGTTCAAACAATTTTTGAAACCCACCACTGGGGAAGCACAGGGTTATGCAAATAGCCAATGTGGTGCTCAGAGGGACTGGAGGAAGTGATGGAGACTTATCCCAGAGACTTATGGCCTTCCCTGCTAACTTCCCATTTCTGAGAAAAGCAATAGGAAAAGTTGCAAATAGTTTAGGTTTAGGTTTAGGTTTATTGGGATTTATATGCCGCCCTTTTCCCTGAGGGGACTCAGGGCGGCTTACAACCACAGGGGAGGGGGGTGCAAGGTCAGAAACAGAACAATATGTGCACAAAGAAAAAATAATAAAACACAACTTTCATTCAGCAATCAAACACTCGGGCGGGTAATTGGAAACCTATCCCCAGGCCTGCTGGGAGAGCCAGATCTTGAGGGCTGCGCGGAAGGTCTGGATAGTGGTGAGGGTACGGATCTCCATGGGGAGCTCGTTCCACAGGGTCGGGGCAGCAACAGAAAAGGCTCTCCTCCGTGTGGTCGCCAGTCGACATTGACTGGCAGATGGGATTCGGAGGAGGCCCAGTCTGTGCGATCTAATTGGTCGATTTAGGGAGGTAATCGGCAGAAGGCGGTCTCTCAAGTACCCAGATCCACTACCATGGAGTGCTTTAAAGATGGTCATCAGTATCCTGAAGCGCACCCGGAGACCAACAGGTAGCCAGTGCAGCTCGCGGAGGACAGGTGTAACGTGGGCGAACCGCGGCGCGCCCACTATCACTCGCGCGGCTGCATTTTGGACTAGCTGTAGTCGCCGGATGCACCTCAAGGGCAACCCCATGTAGAGCCCATTGCAGTATTCCAGTCTAGAGATCACAAGGGCTCGAGTGACTGTTGTGAGAGCCCCCCGGTCTAGGTAGGGCCGCAACTGGCGGACCAGGCGAACCTGGGCAAATGCCCCCCTGGTCACAGCCGACAGCTGGTGATCAAAAGTCAGCTGTGGATCCAGGAGGACTCCTAAGTTGCGGACCCTATCTGAGGGGTATAAAATTTGACCCCCCAGCCTAAGCGTTGGTGTATTAGCCAAATTATTGGGGGGGAAGCACAACAGCCACTCGGTTTTATCCGGGTTGAGTACCAGTTTGTTAGCACTCATCCAGTTCTTAACGGCCTCCAAACCCTGGTTCATCACGTCCACCGCTTCATTGAGTTGGCACGGGGCGGACAGATACAATTGCGTATCGTCCGCATATTGATGGTATTTTATCCCGTGCCTCCGAATGATCTCGCCCAGCGGTTTCATGTATATGTTAAATAGTAGGGGGGATAGGACCGAACCCTGAGGTACCCCACATGTTAGGGGCCTCAGGGACGATCTCTGCCCCCCGACCAACACCGACTGCGACCTGTCCGAGAGGTAGGAGGAGAACCACCGCAGAACAGTGCCTCCCACTCCCACCTCGTCGCAGAAGGATACCATGGTCGATGGTATCGAAAGCCGCTGAGAGGTCAAGGAGAACCAGGATGGACGCATAGCCTCCATCTCTGGCCCTCCAGAGATCATCGGTCAATGCGACCAAAGCGGTTTCTGTGCTGTAACCAGGTCTGAAGCCGGACTGGAAGGGGTCAAGATAGCTAGCTTCCTCCAAGGCCCGTTGAAGCTGAAAGGCCACCACCTTCTCGACAACCTTCCCGATAAAGGGAAGGTTGGAGACAGGACGAAAGTTGTTTAAGATGGCTGGATCTAACGATGGTTTCTTCAGGAGGGGTCTCACCACCGCCGTTTTAAGTACGGCGGGGAAGTGCCCCTCCCGAAGGGAGGCGGTGACAACCGCCTGGATCCAGCCATGTGTCACCTCCCTGCTGTTAGCCACCAGCCAGGAGGGACACGGGTCCAAAATACAAGTGGAGGCACTTACAGCTCGAATGGCCTTGTCCACATCCCCAGAGGCAACTTCCTGGAACTCAACCCAGAGCTGATGTGACAAATGATCCTCCTGTGACTCAGCTGGACCTACTGCGGTGGAGTCCAAGTCCGATCGAAACCAAGCTACTTTGTCCGCCAAGAATTGAGCATAATCCTCAGCCCTACCCTGCAAGGGGTCTCCCGCATCCCTCCTATTGAGGAGGGAGCGGGTTATCCTAAACAGGGCGGCTGGGCGCGACTCGGCGGACGCAACCAAGGCAAAATAGTGATTATGTGATAAGTACAAATGGATTGCCAAGCACCTGGATCACAGTCACATGACTACAGAAGATTGTGATGGCTAGAACTCCAAGGATCAGTCATAAACACCATTTATTCAATGCCTTCGGAACTTCAAGTAGTTGCTGAATGAATAGTTGTAGTTGTGGAGAACTACCTCTTCTAAAATGTGGTCATTGTATCAACCATTGCGTGTCACGAATGTGAAAAATTCAAGAATATAGAGTATGTGTTGGGAGTAAGACATTTACTCCAAATGCATTTTCTACAATTTCTTCCATACTCTCTACAGGTTTCTCCATACTCTCTTGCAGAAAGCGGTGATAGAATTTACTTTTTAACATAGTGTTTTTTATGGTTAATAGGCAGAAATCATATGCAAGCAGAATTCATGCAATAGTTTTCAGTACACGATTCAGCCTCTTTGCTTGGTCCGCTTGGTCCATTCATCAGTTAATTGAGACACATTTTTTTCTGCATTCAGAAAAAATATGTAAGGAATCGCGAAAGGATTTGATATATTAGGCCTATGAAGGGAAAGACATAAGAAAATACAAACAATTATGTGGTAAAACAAGAAAAGTAGGGATAAGATAATATCCAAATGGGAATTCTAAGAATTCTTTCCTTGCTCACAACTGTGTTGAGAACTACATCACTTTCTGTATGGCAGGAATCAGTGGTGGGATTCAGGCGGTTCGCACCTATTCGGGAGAACCGGTTGTTAACTTTCTAAGCAGTTCGACGAACCAGTTGTTGGAAGAAATCTCATTTTGTTTTTTTCCACTTTACTGGGCTAATCCTGTAAGGAAGGCAGGAAGGAGACATTCTGGTGTTGCTTTTAGACTAATCTTGATTGCCCTGCTTCCAGAAACTGCCTCTCCAGTTAACCCTTATTACATTGTAACAGCTAAGGCAAAGCACCCATTGACTTGAGTGACGTTGAGTTGGCCATGCCCACACAGTCACACCCACCCAGTCACATGACCACCGAGCCACTCCTATCCAGCTGCTCATTAGGACAGAGAACCAGTTGTTAAATTATTTGAATCCCACCATTGGCAGGAATCCTATAATTGGAATTCCAAAATACTAATAAAGGCATATTTATTTATTTATCTAATTTATATGAAACTCGTTTCACTATCATGTGACCCCGAGCAACTGACAACATAATAAAAACTACATTATAAAACATTAAAACAATAAATATAACAGTAGAATTATCAGAAAATTAGCTAGTATAGGGGCCAGTATACAACAGGGTGGCATGCCCTCATTCGGCCTCCAGGCCTATTGGCAGAACCAGGTTTTAAGGTCCTTTTGGAAAGCCAGAAGGGTGAGGATGGATCTTATCTTGCGGAGCATAATATTCTTCCAGAGCATAATAAAGTCTTTTCTTGGAACCTATCAGCCAGAATACCTTGACCAATGGGGTACACAGCATGCTTCTTCTTCCAAGATCAGTGTGGTGGCCAATCCCATGGGGTGAGATGGTTCCTCATGTAACATGAATCGGTGCCATAAAGGTGACAATCGACCCCTTGAATTGGACCCAGAAGCAAACTGGCAGTGCAGCTTGTGCAACAGAGCTGTTACGTGTTAGGTAAGGTGACCAGACGTCCCGCTTTTGGCGGGACACATCCGCCTTCCAATGCATTTTCCCGCGTCCCGCCCGCCTTTTTAAAAGGCACGCTTTTTTTGGCGCTCGCAGCTCCCGCCCATCAGCTGCTAGCTTGCTGGGCTGGCTCATCGTTCTGTTCTCTATCCTACCAGATGAGCCAGCCCAGCAAGCTAGCAGCTGATGGGCGGGAGCTGCGAGCGCCAAAAAAAGCGTGCTTTTAGCCTTTTACCTACTACCTACAAATTTAAGCCAGCCCAGCCTCCCGCTCACTGATTGGATTGGCCTGGACTCCAGCCAATCAGTGAGCTGGCTGGGATGGGAAATTTTCAGCACGCTTGCGCGAGTTTCCATTTCCTTTCTACAAAAGACGAAAGAGGTTGCAGCTGCGCTGACTGGTGAGTAATCTAATTCTAATCGAATTTTCCGCTCGCCGCGGCAGGAGGAGAGGGTGGGGGCAGCTGCAGCCGCCCGCGGCAGAGAAGTTCCACGCGGTGCAGGGGCTCCCGCCGCCCGGCAGAAGCCCCTGAACCGCGTGCGGGCGGCTGCCCCCTCCTCCTCCCTGTCCTCCTGCGGCCGCGAGGAGTAGTCCGTTCGTGCAGAAATTGCCCGCCCTGGCTGAGTGAATTGGGATCGCCTGCGGCCGCGAGGAATACTCCGTTCGTGCAGGAGTCGGGCGGCTCGGCTGCCCCCTCCTCCTCCCTCTCCTGCGGCCGCGAGGAGTAGTCCATTCGTGCAGAAATTGCCCGCCCTGGCTGAGTGAATTGGGATCGCCTGCGGCTGTGAGGAATCCATTTGTGCAGGGGTCCTCGCGGCCGCAGGCAATCCCAATTAAATTCACTCTGTGCGGGCGGCAGGCGCTGCGCCCACGAGGAGCTGCCTCTTCGTGAATGGGATCGCCGCCTCCGAGAGCATGGGCGCAGCGGCTGCCGCCCGCACAGAACGTCGTGCGCGGGTCCCGCCGCCCGGCAGAAGCCCCGGGACCCAGTGCAAATTCGCTGCGCGAGGTGAAACGGCCGGCAGCAGCCTCGCTCTCCTGCTGCGGCTTCTGTTTCAGTAGGGAAGAAAACTTCCTTTCGCTTCCCGGGCTTCTGCCGCCCGGCAGAAGCCCCGGGACCCAGTCAAATTCGGGAAGCGAAAGGAAGTTTTCTTCCCTACTGAAACAGAAGCCGCAGCAGGAGAGCGAGGCTGCTGCCGGCCGTTTCACCTTGCGCAGCGAATTTGACTGGGTCCCGGGGCTTCTGCCGGGCGGCAGAAGCCCGGGAAGGCGAAAGGAAGTTTTCTTCCCTACTGAAACAGAAGCCGCAGCAGGAGAGCGAGGCTGCTGCCAGCCGTTTCACCTTCAAGGTGAAACGGCTGGCAGCAGCCTCGCTCTCCTGCGGCCAGCGTCCGTTTCAGTCACTTCCCTTGTCCGTCTTGATTGCTGGAAGCAGTAACAAACGGCGCGTCCGCTCCGCATCGCCCTGACAACCACCCCAGCCGGCGGCTACCGGGCCTCGCTGGAGTCAATTGAAAACTGCGTTCAGCGCTTTGAGGACCTGAGGCATCTTGGGAAATGTAGTTCCCTATCAGAAAGAATGGAGTAGCTGCGAATTTGTAACAACATAATATAACTTGGTGCTTCGCAGGTTACGAAAATCTCGTTTGATTTGCACACTGTTTTTTAAAAGTTAGATAAAGAAATTATGCTGTGAAAGCGACTAGATAGCCCCCCTCCCCTTCCTGTGTGTGAGAAAGGGAAGGAGAGGAAGGAAGGAGGGAGGGGGGAGGAAAAGAAGAAGGGAGGGGGGAGAAGATGGAAGGAGAAAAGATGGATGGAAGGAGAAAGAATGGAAGGAGAAGGAGGAAGATGGAAGAAGAAAGGAAGAAAAAGAAGAAGGGAGGGAGAAGGAAGGAGGTAGGAAGAAAAGGGGAAGAGAGGGAAAGAGCAGAAAGACAAAGAGGATGAAGTTGATAGGCAAGAGGAAGGGGGAAGGAAGGGAAAAAAGAGGGAGAGAGGAAAGAAGAAAGGATGGAACTAGAAAGGAAAGAAGGGAAGGAGGGAGGAAAGGGGAAGACAGGGAAAGAGCAGAAAGACAGAGAAGGTGAAGGTAGATAGGCAGAAGGAAGGAAGAAGCAAGAAATAGGAAAGGAGGGAAGGAGAAAGGAACAAAAGCAAAGAGGAAGGGAGAAATGGAAAGAGCAGAAAGACAGAGAAGGTAGATAGGCAAAAGAAATGAAGCTGAAAGAATGGAAGGAGGAAGGAAGAGAAAAAAGGAAGAAGGGAGTGAGTGAGGAAAGGAGATGATGGAAGGAGAAAGGAAGGAAGAGAGGGAAAGAGCAGAAGATGGATATGTTGGCATGAAAGGGATCCGGGCACAATCTCACCTGTTCCAAGTAAAGTTGCCTTTTGCAATTGGCTACCGGTAATCCTCGACTTACGACCAGGATTGATCCCCCAATTTCTGTTGCTAAGGGAGACGTTTGTTAAATGATTTTTGCCTCATTTTGCGACCTTTTATTGCCACGTTAAGTGAATCATGGTGGTTGTTAAGTCAGGAACATGGCTGTTTAGTGACCAAAATTACAATGGCATTGAAAAAAGTGACTGATGACCATTTTTCACACTTAGCGACCATTTTCACACTTAGCGACCGTTGTGGCATCCTCATGGTTACGCGATCAAAATGTTGATGTTTGGCAACAGATTCGTATTTCTGATGATAGTTTGAAATGGTGACAGTATAAATTATTGCTGGTGTAATACTTAACAATGGTTTTTAAGGATTTCTTTTATTTATAGAATACCTTTTTTATTATTTTGGGGGGATTTTTACTTTTAAATTGTTTATAAAATGTATTTACTACAAGAAATGTTCCTTTTTGCAAATGTGATCTTTGCAAATCTTTGTGATGCAATATGTTCAGACCAGGTTTATGTGTCTCAAAGTGGCTGCTATTCTATGGGCAGGCCAGGTTGGTGCAAGGCAGCTTTGCCAGATTTGGTGTGTTTCACCCTCATTGAATTTTATATCGTATAAAGAATGGAAGGAGGAAGGAAGAGAAAAAAGGAGGAAGGGAGTGAGTGAGGAAAGAAGAGGATGGAAGGAGGGAGGAAGGAAGGAAGAGAGGGAAAGAGCAGAAGACAGATAAGGTGAAGGTAGATAAGCAAGAGGAATGAAGGAAGAAGTGAGGAGTCTCGAGGAGGGGGAAAACATTTAGTGACCAAAGTTACAATGGCATTGAAAAAAGTGACTGATGACCATTTTTCACACTTAGCGACCGTTGCAGCATCCTCATGGTCACGTGATCAAAATTTTGTTTGGCAACAGATTCGTATTTATGCTGGTTTCAGTGTCCTGGGGTGACCTTTTGACAAAAAATTTTTTTTTAATCAAGCCCCCCCCCCCCCCCGGTCAAGGGTGTCCCTCTTTTCCAATCTGAAAATCTGGTCACCTTAGTGTTAGGGCATGTCAATTTTTTTTCAACTTTCAATTTCCAAATATTAGGGGTGCCGGTGCGCAAAGGTTGTGACATGCCTTTGGGGATTGTAAAGACATTTTGTTACTTTAATATAATTTATATTTGCTTGGTAAATAACTACATAAATATCATAGCTTTTTTAACGTTTTGTTTCATGGGTATCCTCGGAGCCCCTAAAACTGTCTGCACAGCTGTATTCTGCATTAGCTGTAGCTTCCAAATACTCCTCAAGGGTAGCCTATTTAGAGCACATTGCAGTCGTCCAAACATGAGATAACCAGCACTTGAACTTGATTGACTCTCAATCCAGGAGTGGGTGCATCTGGCACACAAGGTTCACCAACAAATGCGCGCTCGACAAAAGCGCGCCCGACAAAACTGTGGTGAGAAAACCACGAGGTCGAAATCACGCCCACAGAAGGGTGCCGACAAATGCCGACAAATGCGCGCCGACAAAAGCACACCATCAACAAACAGTGCAATAGCAATAGCAATAGCAGTAGACTTATATACCGCTTCATAGGCCTTCAGGCCTCTCTAAGCGGTTTACAGAGAGTCAGCATATTGCCCCCAACAATCTGGGTCCTCATTTTACCCACCTCGGAAGGATGGAAGGCTGAGTCAACCCTGAGCCGGTGAGATTTGAACCGCTGACCTGCTGATCTAGCAGTAGCCTGCAGTGCTGCATTTAACCACTGCGCCACCTTGGCTCTTACTGAGCGAAAACAACATAAGAACCCTAACCCTAAACCTAACCCTAACCCTAACCCTTACCTTAACCCTAATCACGCTTTTGTCGGCGTGCATTTGTGGGCACCCTTTTGTGGGTGCGATTTTGAACTCATGGTTTTCTCGCTGCAGTTTTGTTGGCGCGCTGTTGTCGAGCGCGCATTTGACGGGTCACGGGCACACAACACAAAGTTGCACATAGGCTCACCTAGCCATGGCTGCCAACTGCTTCTCAAGCGAGAGTCGAGAACTCAGGGAAACCCCAAGGTTTCACACAGGGTCTGTCTTAGATAGTGCAACTCCATCCAGAACTAAAAATGTGATGCTTTTAATCAATTAATTATTCCAGGTTGACGCAGCATAGAATAAAGTACACAGTTTCTAAGATGAAGCTGTGCTTGGTCTTTATGATGTGATTTAAAATGTAGTAAATAGGAAAATACTGAAAATTCGTTCAATAAAATTCAATATGATTTGAAGAATATGATTATTCTTAAGTACAGAATTAAATAAAGTTGTGTGATTCTTTGAATTAAAATTCAGAGAGGTACTTTGGAGTGTGTCACATCTTTCCAAGGATCTTGCTGCTTTAAAAGACAGCAATCGGGACAGCATATAACCAGTACAGCTAGTGCCCGACTTCCAATCACAGTTGAGCCCAAAGTTTCCATTCTAAGCGAGTTGTTAAGTGAGTTTTGCCTCATTTTATGACCTTTCTTGCCACAGTTAAGTGAATCACCATAGTTGTTAAATGAGTAACAGTGTTGTAAAATGAATCTAGCTTCCCCATTAACTTTGCTTATCAGAAGATCACAAAAGGTTATCATATGGCCCTGGAACACTGCAGTCGTCAGTAATATGAGCCAGTAGCCATGGTGGCACAGTGGTTGGTGTAATCTTAATCTTGGGTTGGCAAGATTACAGATACACACACACATATAAACACCATGATTGAAATAATGTATCTGTCACTTTAAATACTCAAGTAAGATGTGATTGGATGCTGTTGCTGTAATCAGCCATTAGAGGGAGTAGGAACTACTACTGTTCGTTCCTGGTTGTTCCTGTATGTTCTCCGTGCTTGTTATTGGAGTTGAATACTGTATATTGGATGGTGGCTACTCTGTATGTCAGTTACCTGTCTACATGGTGAATCGTGAGTTGAGCATCTGTAAACCAACGTGTTGTATCATAGACTGTGTATATAATCCAAGACTACTTATCGCTTGTTTTGGAGAATGTTTATCCTACTTTATTTTTGTTAACGCAAGTAAAATTATCCTTTTTTTTAACTTCAGCGGCTGTGATTGATAGTATGACTATTCAGCGGCACCTTCCTTGCTACCTTCTGCTACTCAACTCTAGTCTCCAAAAGGAGATATACCTAACAGTTAGAATGCAGTATTGCAGTAATGCAGTATTGAATGTAATGCTGTAATGCAGTATTGCAAGCTAATTCTGCTGACTGGCAGGGGTTTGATCCTGACTGGTTCAAGATTGACTCAGCCTTCCATCTTTCTGAGATCAATAAAATGAGGACCCAGATTGTTGGGGGCAATATGCTGATTCTGTAAACTGCTTAGAGAGGGCTGTAAAGCACTGTGAAGCAGTATATAAATCTAAATACTATTGCTATTGCTAGCTAAGCTGAATTTTGAACATGTGAACCATGGGGGGTGCTGTAGTGGTTGTGTGATCGCTGAAAAACAATCATAACTCACTTTTTTCAGTGCTGTTGAACTTCAAACTGTACCTGAAGGAATGATTGTAAGTCAAGGACTACTTATATGTTTGCCTTCCCACAATCTATGAAATGTCTTTTTTTTTTTAACATAAATTTTTTAAATTTTAATTTGAAACAAGTACAACATCTTTCTTTACATCTATAGAAAGTGTATCAGTCGATCACAAATAAACTTTGGTACATCTCCTCCACAGTCAACAAACATAACTCATATTAACTCGAGCATTTTAACTCAGATATTCATACATATCACCATCGTCATATATCCATTTTCATTTGACTGTAATTATTATTTAAAAATATTAATAAAGGTAATAATCTTAAACAATACATGCCCACACTAGTGGGAAAAGAAAAAATCAAAAAGAAAAAGCAAAAAAAAAGAAGACAAAAAGGACAAAAGACAAGGCAGGGAAGAAAAAAGAAAAAAGAAAAAAAAAAGAAACACAGGTATATATTATAAAAAAGAAAAAGTATATCAGCTGGTTACAGTATGCTTTGGTGCATCTCTTCCATTAATTCATATTAATTCAAATATCTTAACTCAAATGTTTACCATATTAACATCATTATACCTCCACTTTTAGTTAACTATAGTTATTTAAACATCCTTCATCCTTAACTATGCCAAAGGATTAATCCATAACACATGCTGACATTTCATTTACTTGTTTGTAAAATCCTCTATTAACATCAAATCCTCATATCCTATTTTAGCTGAACATCCATAATATTTAGTTATATCATATATCATAAAATTTTCCCCATATTAATTAACATTTAACTGTATATATTTTATTTAGTTTTTTAATAGTGATAATTATTGTAATTAATACCCTTTATATATAATCCAAAAATATTTCCAACCTTCCTTTCTCATATCCAATTGTTATTTATCATATCAACTCCACATTATATACATTACTATCAATATCAATTATTATTCAGCTATATCTATTACAAATAAGAGTAATTAGATTCAGCTAATTTTCAATTGTATTCTTCAGTCTGTCAGCCTATGTCTCTCCAATAGCAAAACTTCCTTAGTCCTCTTACCATTCCTAAAACAAATTCCCCAAACGTTTTTATAAGCAAGTCCAAACAGAAATATCTTCGCACCTTTTTGCTTAGGGTGCCTCTGACATAATAATGTTGTCCTTGGCTTGTTCCAATCAATTTATCTTTGACTTTCAAGGGTGGTGTCGAAAGTTCTGCAAATAATGTTTCATAAAGTATAGATTCTTTAATGTTTCTCATTCCTCCTGGAATCTGTCTTTTAAGATAAATTTTCTGTATGGCCCCCCTTCTTTCAAACGTTATATCTCTTTCTCTTTCTGCCTCTGAAGTAAAACAGACGCCTGGCGTGTCAGCAGGTTGAGAAACTTCCTTTCTGATATTCTTCATTTGGATTTCAGGAGCACTCAAACATTCAACGCTCTGACTCTTTCTTTCATATTTTGATGTTAAAAACAAGAGATAGTCCTTTTTTTCAGATTTTTTTTCAGATTTTTCATAAATATCAAACAACTTCTGAAAAGCGGAAAAAATCTTTTGAAATGAATCACTTGAAGCAAGTACAGATGCCATGATGTGACGGAGATGAAATTTGCAAGTAGGGACACGCTGGGAGCTATGCAGTCTTATCTGATCTTAGACCAACACAGCCAAGCAATAAAAGTGTCAGGTTATAAGAAGCCAAATTATAGTAAATTGGTTTACAGCCCACTTAAGGAGAGCCGTGAGGGATTGTTGAAGTAAAGTAAACTTTCCTTTATCTACGTAAACAACATTCAAAACATTTAAGAAATAGAGTAACCACCAGCCATAAATCCATTAAAAAAACCAATTCGCCGCTAGATTCTTCTGTTCTTTGGTTTCAATTAGCTTAAATTTTAGTGCGGACCGTCTCTCTCTTTGAGTAATAAAATCAGCTTACCAGTTGGAAACACTTCTACCATTCTTAGGGGCTGCCTGCAGTTTCGGTTAGCATCAGCTAATCCAGGAAGGTATGGCAAAAGGGGTTGAAATCCGAGCCCCCCCGAGACCTGCGGACGTCTCTGAGGTCACTGGATCTCCCCAAACCTTCACTGTCTCTCCGGGACAGCTAGGGTCGTAAACGACCCGTCCATTTCTTCCGGAATAGGGGAATTTCAGGAATGGCCTGAAACTCCGTCTTCTCACTGCTAAGCCCCGCCTTCTTCCGAAATGTCTTTTTTGAACTCACTCTGAAGCACTGCACAGCCATGATACATGATTAATAAAAATTAGTTTTAAAACATTTCTCAGGCTGCTCAAAAGGATTATTTTTAACCTTTGCATTTCTAAAGCCTGAGTTACCTTTAATTAGTATTTAATAGTTATTTCCTCTAAGATTTTAAATCATCATTGTAAATATCAGTAGAATTCAATATTTTTATTTATATTGTTCCTTGCTTTCTATTGTTCCTTCAATATTTTATTTGTTTTAAATCATTGTGGAAAATAAAATACAAACAGTCTTACAGCCACTGGGGATTTTAAAAGCTATTTCTAGGGGTTTTGTTGCTTTCTGAATTAGTTGCTATAGTTTCAGTAAGTATTTACTTAATTCCCTATTCTTTTCTTTTTTAATAAAACCTATTCTTTGGCTCCATTTCTTCTTCCCGACATCTTTTTTTCAGGATTAGTTTTATAGTCTCATTGTTTATGTAAATTCTCAGTCATCCAGGTCAGTGGTCTCCAACCTTGGCAACTTTAAGACTTGTGGACTTCAACTCCCAGAGTTCCTCAGCTAGCAAAGCTTTGCTGGCTGAGGAACTCTGGGAGTTGAAGTCCACAAGTCTTAAAGTTGCCAAAGTTGGAGACCACTGATCCAGGTCATGGTTGTCCCAACCATATGTTGGGCAATGTGTCTAATTCAGTGGTGGGTTTCAAAAATTGTTCGAACCTACTCTGTGGGTGTGGCCTCCTTTGTGGGAGTGGCTTGCTGCCCATGTGACCGGATGGGAGTGGCTTGCCGCCCATGTGATCGGATATGAAGATGCCGACGACACTTGTCAGAACCACCTTAAATTACCTCACAGACAGCACTGGCCTGCATAAGAATATGATGTAAACTTGTTTTTTTAAAAGGCATCTTTGGTTTGCATTAAAACAACTTCAACACACGCAATGTTCTGATTGCACCACAAACGCAGTAGTCATCCTTACCTTTCACAGAGGCACTGAGTTTTATAAATATGAGCATGATAGTGTAGAATAATCATATCCAAGGACCAGTGGTGGGTTTCAAAAATTTTTGGAACCTCTTCTGTAGGTGTGGCCTGCTTTCCGGGTCCACTGGTGGAACCTCTTCTAACCAGTTCGGTACATTTGACGAACCGGTTCTACCGAATAGGTGCGAACTGGTAGGAACCCACCTCTGGTCTAATTAATACTTCTTTCTGTCTCTTTAACTTACCAAACCAAACCAAACCAAACCATCACCCTTGTATTAGAAAGTATTAGGACACCCTGAACCGCATGTGGGCTAAGCTGCAGTCGCTGAACTTGATTAAATTAATGGTTTATCTAGTTCAGCATCTTTATCCCAAAGGTAGCCCTGCAGATGCCCATGGGAAATGTAAGATATGAGTGTGTAGCATCCTTCTTATGCCTCCCAGCAATTCACATTTAAATGCTAATTACTTCTGGCTCATGCATATCAAGCGCATGCCTTCCAGAGTATGCTGGGATATAACTGTAAAAAAGACAAATGATTGAAGAGTTACACCCTAGTGCCATCCACAGCATTGCAATGAATCTTCGGGACACACCTTTGGATCAATGATGTAGCCATTTGGAATAGCAAAATGTTTCACGATATCTCCTTTCAAATTACACATGAAAGTGAGTAAATAGTTATTTCCTCTTAGATCCCTATTGCAATTAGCAGTCAGTCAGATTCATATATTCATTGTAGATTTGAAATGTCATTGTAGTAGAAACTCAGCATGAATTGGAGATACGCATTTTCTGCACGAACTGAACCAGAAAATTGTTGTGGGGGGTAGTGTTTGGGGGGAGGAACACATCCTTTCATCCATTTATCTCTCTACCTGTTTGCAGCAATACACATTCTCTATGCAGCTCACAAATTAAATATAGCATTAAAAAGTAATAATAATTGAAGACTAAAATATATATTTATTAATTGGATTTCTCTAGACCAAAGAAATAAAAAAAAATTGGAAGAAACTAGAGACTAGTTGAGAGAAAGAATGGCATCCAGGAATTGAATTTCATAGCTTACATACATATTGGAGACCATGTTGTATATGCGGTAACTGAATGAAGTCCAGCCGAAACTATTAAATATTTTCACGTCTGTCAAATTAACATAAAAATATTTCTGGAACCAAATACCACTATCCCTTCTTGCAAACACCATTAGGTTGTCATCAAATACAGTAATGCACAAATGTATGTATTTGATAAACTGAAGAAACTTGAATCTTTAAGTCAGTGTTTTTCAACCACTGTGCCGCGGCACACTAGTGTGCCGCGGCACAGTGTGAGGTGTGCCGTGGGAAAAACACTCGCCCCCCCTCCTCCCCCTCCTCCCCCAAAAAATCATTTTTAAAATGCACTTTCTGAACTCGGCCTCTGTTGTCTTGGGAGCCTTCGGGGCGAATTCGCTTAATCTCCCGCCGCCGTCGTCCCTTTCACCCGAACCAGAGCTAGGGCAAACCCCGTGGCCGTTGCACACGTGCGCGATCCTATTTTCTCCAGGGGACGACGAGCCCGAGGAAGAGGGAGCCGCGCAAGGGTGGGGCTTGTCATTGCAGGCTCTGGGCTGACCCTGCCTGAGAGCAGCTGCAGCTGCAAGCCAAGAGAAATTGAGAGAGAGGGAATGTGCACGTTGCGCTCTCCAGAAGGGCTAGGAGTGGGTCCGGCGGCTAAGGCTAAGCAACGCGCGGCCTTCGCCGGGACTGACAGCCGCGGCGAAAGCAGCCCCCGCCAGCCGGCCCTCGCTTTTATCTGCTGGGTAGTGAAGGCGGCGGCGGCGCTGCTCGCCTTTCCCGCTCTGTGCGTGGGAGAATGTGTGTGTGTGTGTGTGTGAGAGAGAGAGAGAGAGGTAATTCTCCAGCCATTCTTCCCCTTTCCTACAACTGACATTGGTTTTTTTTTAAAAAAAATTGTGGCGGAGGCTGTTTGCTTCAACGTGGCTTGCCTCATCTTTTGGGGTGGGAGGAGGGCTCTGCCATAATTCCACATTAGCCAACAGTTTTTCCATGCTAGAGCTAGAAGTGTTGTGTAAGCCCAATCTATATGAGAACCAATAGAAATTAGTGGATGAATTCAATAAACCATGGTTAACCATGTATAAATGTCTTGTGGAAACATTCCCATGTTGTCCTATTGCAAGTAGATTCGGTGTGTGTGTGTCAGGGTGGAAGGAAAATTGAAGTAAGATTATAAGGAATCTTCGATTCCTGCCAGAATATCAGCTTTGTGTTCAGAAAAACAGGCCCAGGTTTCGCACTGAGTAAGTAAACAGAAATATGAACAATTATAATTTCTTTTTGTTTATTTGATTCCTATTCAAGAGAATTACTTTATATATAGTCAATATAGGGACAGAGTTAATTTTTTTTAACATTTTCTAATGGTGGTGTGCCTCGTGATTTTTTTCATGAAAAAAGTGTGCCTTTGCACAAAAAAGGTTGAAAAACACTGCTTTAAGTAACTACTCTGAATTATATTAAACTAAAATGGCAGAATTCGTAGAAAGCGAATACCATCAAATCGTATCTAAATCTTGTTTGGGTTAAATGAGGTGTATTTACTGATCTCTACTTATTATTGTTGCCAAGCACGAGGATATAGCTTCATTTTTCTCATTCATATTTGTTTTTCTCTGGTACCAAATTTAGCAGTCCTGGGGAAAATGTGGCAGCTGCCAATCAGAACTGTGAACTAGGATGTTGATGAGTAGGGATGGATTTCTCTTAAAACATAAGAGAAAATAGATGTTTATTAAAATACTTTTACAATTACTGTGAATTCCAACTTCTTCCTAAAACAGAAATTCAAGAAAGGAAATTGCCATAATTCATGATTCATTCCATGATTGAAGGATATATCAAGTCATATTTCAAAGGGGATATTAAGGTCTTCAGTTCACATTGAAAAGATTTAATGAATTAAATAGATTTTTAATGCATTTTTACTTTATCCACCCAGCTTTCTTTTTTTTTTCATTTTCTTTGTTTCCTGTTCAAACTCTAAACAGGATCACTAACTTCTTGTATAGATCAAATCATTATTAAATATGCCATTCTGGATATATTCTGGATCATATTCTTATACTTTAGTTCTCAAGTATTTTGTTCCCTGATCTTTTTCTTTCTTTTCCTCTTTTCCTCTTTTTATTTAGTATCATTTTGCAGAGTTTTGAAATTCCATTTGGTGTTTTGTTTCCAGACACATTTTTGGAAGCTAAAAAATAATTGAGGTTACTTACAATCTTCTTCTCAAAGATTTTCAGTACTAATGGTGGAAACATTATTCAAGACCATTCTATTCTTAGTGTAGTATACACATATAAATAAGCTCCAGGGAAAATCTGAAATCCCCTTGGATTTGTTTGAGGAAGTTTTTTAAAAAATTATTTGAGAATATCTGTACAGCCATCTTTTGGATGTGCGAAAGCACATGTAGAGACTCAGTGGTGGGTTTCAAAAAATGTTCGAACCTACTCTGTGGGTGTGGCCTCCTTTGTGGGAGTGGCTTGCCGGCCATGTGACCTGGTGGGAGTGGCTTGCCGGCCATGTGACCTGGTGGGAGTGGCTTGCCGGCCATGTGTTTTTTTTTTCTTTCTTTCTTTCTTTCTTTCTTTCTTTCTTTCTTTCTTTCTTTCTTTCTTTCTCTCTTTCTTTCTCTCTCTCTCTCTCTCTCTCTCTCTCCTTCCTTTTGTCTCTCTGTCCCTTTTTCTTTTTTTCTTTCATCTCTCTCTCACTTTTTCTTTCTTTTTTCTTTTTTATTTCTTTCTTCCTTTCTTTCTCTTTCTCTTTCTCTCTCTGTGTGAGTCTCTCTCCCTCTCTCTCTCTCTCTGTTTGTGTGTGTGTGTGTGTGTGTGTGTGTGTGTGTGTGTGTGTGTCAGTGGTGGGTTTCAAAAAATTTTGGAACCTCTTCTGTAGGTGTGGCCTGCTTTCCGGGTCCACTGGTGGAACCTCTTCTAACCGGTTTGATAGATTTGATGAACCAGTTCTACCGAACTGGTGCGAACTGGTAGGAACCCACCTCTGAGACTAGTAGATAAGGGAAGTAGGTTACTGTTTTTATTGAATGGATGGATGTGGAGTTAATATGTGGAGTTAACTGTATAATATTATATAAAAAGGCTAATTTTGTATGTATGATATTATAATTGTTTATTTTAATCTTTTTTTTGTTTAATGTGTTGAAGTGTAATCCACGATGCCTACTATGGCACTATACTTTCAAATAGAAAAAAATAGCAGATATAGAATACATCTCTCTCCCAGCCACGATAACACAAACAGGAAGCAGTCAGCAGTCATTTCATATTATTCAACTATCTTTGAAGGGATCCTTGGTGCTCACTCAGCTTGGTTGTCTTCTTGCAGACATTTCATTATCCAAATTAGGTAACATCACTAGTGCTAGTAAAATGTAGGCTTTATTCTCAATTTATATTCTGGTGCCTTACCCTGTCAATGTTGATGGAAGTGGCCTTGGATGTTCTTTGGTTGGGCTATCTACTGTTACCTTGTTTGGAAGTTCCTTGATTGGGGGCTTGTTCACTTCTTGGTTATTGCTCTGGTCTTAATCTTGGTGTTAATCTATACTCATCGGGGGATTGATGGCTGGTGGGGAGGTATTTTGGTCTTTTTGGCTTGTTGATTATCTCTTTTGCACAGTATGTAGATGTTCTTTATGTCTATGTATCAGTGGTGGGTTTCAAAAATTGTTCGAACCTATTCTGTGGGTGTGGCCTCCTTTGTGGGAGTGGCTTGCCACCCATGTGACCGGATGGGAGTGGCTTGCCACCCATGTGACCTGATATGAAGATGCCGACGACACTTGTCAGAACCACCTTAAATTACCTCACACACAGCACTGGCATGCATAAGAATATGATGTAAACTTGTTTTTTAAAAGGCATCTTTGGTTTGCGTTAAAACAACTTCAAAACACGCAATGTTCTGATTGCACCACAAACGCAGTAGTCATCCTTACCTTTCACAGAGGCACTGAGTTTTATAATATGAGCATGATAGTGTAGAATAATCATATCCAAGGACCAGTGGTGGGTTTCAAAAAATTTTGGAACCTCTTCTGTAGGTGTGGCCTGCTTTCCGGGTCCACTGGTGGAACCTCTTCTAACCGGTTCGGTAGATTTGACGAACCGGTTCTACCGAATAGGTGCGAACTGGTAGGAACCCACCTCCGCTATGTATCTATTGTTGGCTAATTTGTCAGAGAGCCAAGCTTCTAGAAATTCCAAAGCATTTTTGGATTTGCTTGGTGGAGAATGGTCACACTTTCCCAGTTGAAACTATGGTTATGTTGTGAAATGAAAGAGTTTTCATCATTTCTTCTGAACACCTAGTTGGTGTTCATGGATGTGTTCTGCAAGTCTGTCTGTTTGTTCTATGTAAGGATTGTTGCAGTTTTTACACTGTATGTTGTAGATCAGTGGTCTCCAACCTTGGCAACTTTAAGACCTGTGGACTTCAACTCCCAGAGTTCCTCAGCCAGCTTTGCTGGCTGAGGAACTCTGGAAGTTGAAGTCCACAAGTCTTAAAGTTGCCAAGGTTGGAGACCCCTGTTGTAGATGACTCCTATTTTTCTTCTGGGGCTGCTGGCTCTTTTGGTCTAGTTAGGGCATTTTGAAGGGCTTTAGTTGGTTTGTGTGGCTATATTGATTCCATGTGATTGTCTGTTGGAGTTTTCTGAGATGTTTTTGATGTATGGCAATGTTCCCTTTTTACAGCTTGTGTTGGGTTGTGCTATATAGAGTTTAGTGATCAGGCACATTTTGATGAAGTTGCATGGATATCTGCTCGTGTGTTTCTGCTCATCTGAGTAGAGTTCTTACACAGCTTCTCTTCTCTTGGGTTATTACTTGGATAGTGGAGCACTTGACCAGTATGGGTGATATTTCCATACATTGGTGTTTCAAGTTTGCCATTTTTGTCTCTGCTGATCAGGATAACCAGGAATGGTAGTGAATTGTTGCTCTCCCACCTCCCCACCCCCAGTGAACTGGATTCCTTTGAAGATTCGGTTAATGGTTTTGTGAGTATTATCTAATTGATCCTTTTTTATTATGATTAAGGTGCTGTCTTCATATCTGATTCATATTTTGGGTTGTATTTGTTTGATTGCTATTAATTCCAGATGTTGTATTGTGACCTCCGCTATGAGTCATGAAAGCAGTGATTCCATAGGTGTACTAATTTGTTGCTAATTTGTCCATCAAATTGAAATGTGGTTAAGCAGAGGCTAATAAGATCTATGATCCTGGATGTTTCAATCTTTGTGTATTTGGTTAAATCAAGTATGTTGTGGATCAATGTTGTCATAGATTCTTTGGCTAATTCTGGGTCTGTGGAAATGAAAAGATCTGTAACCTTAATTATCACTAGAATATACATTAAGATGGCTTAAAAATACAGAAAGAGAATATCTATTCTCCAATATGGATTAGACTTTCTAGTTCAAAATGTTAGGCCTATAGTCGCTTTAAGCACAACATTTCACAAAAGAGATGTGTTTTACCCATTTTGTAAGAGTGATTTCAGACCAGTAAACATTGCATTATGAAAAATTATTTTCTGGACTAGATCGATCTCGATCTGTAGTAGTTCCAACCCAGAGGTGGGTTCCTTTCAATTCACACCTATTCGGTAGAACCGGTTCGTCAAATCTACCGAACCGGTTAGAAGAGGTTCCACCAGTGGACCCGGAAAGCAGGCCACACCTACAGAAGAGGTTCCAAAATTTTTTGAAACCCACCACTGTTCCAACCCATTACATTTTTTACAGGTCTTACCAAAAGTATATTTCTTTATAACTAGCAATGTTTATCTATTCACATGTTGAATGATCTAATTAATTTCTAATTTTGACAGTGTTAATTAATTTCTAGTGTTACAATATTCTGTCTTCTGCTTCCCCATATAAGATCAAATACAAATTTATACAGTAGCTGGTTACCACATGCAGTATTATAATCAGAAACTGGTTTTCATCTTAAATTAAACAGTACATTAATTCAATATACTGTAGCTTTAGGATGTTTTCCTTTTTTATTTTATTTTATAGTCCAATATCTCAGATTCATACATAGCTGTAACTCTTTTTTTTTTTTTACAGTATTCTATGAAAAAAGAAGCTAGAAGTTGGTGGTTTTTTTTTTGAAAGTATTACTAATGACCTAATACTCCTACTAGCGGCAGGTATAACAAATTGTGTTGTCCAGAAAAGTATTAGCAGAAAATATAGATTTCTACTCTGAGGAGTTTAAATTTAATGTTAAAAGGAAATAAAGGAAAATGAATAGATTAATAAATTGATAGTAGCTTAATATACACCAGAGCAATTACTTATTCTTGTTGGATTGAATGGCTTCTAAAGTAGGGGCACCCTTATAAACACAGAATTGTGCACCATATAACAACAAGCCTAGGACTTTTATATTATACAGTTTTACTGCTGCAGCGATGTATTGCCATAACGACTGCTATATTTTCAGATTACGTTAGAAACTTTGAGCACTAATCAGAAAGTTCACTAGATTGTTGTTCCAGCAAGTAGAAGGTTGGAAATAAATGACTAGGTACTTGATCTGATCAATGTGTTACTTTTTCATTTATTTTTATTTTTCATTCATTAGGGGACTTAAGGCATCGTCTGGAGAAAAAACTGAAATCTTAGCTTTGGAGCAATTTCAAGAATACCTTAAGAACAATAGGCCCAGTGGTGGGTTTCACAAATTGTTCGAACCTACTCTGTGGGTGTGGCCTCCTTTGTGGGAATGGCTTGCCGCCCATGTGACCGGATATGAAGATGCTGACGACACTTGTCAGAACCACCTTAAATTAACTCACACACAGCACTGGCATGCATAAGAATATGATGCAAACTTTTTTTTTAAAAGGCATCTTTGGTTTGCGTTAAAACAACTTCAACACACACAACGTTCTGATTGCACCACAAACGCAGTAGTCATCCTTACCTTTCACAGAGGCACTGAGTTTTATAAATATGAGCATGATAGTGTAGAATAATCATATCCAAGGACCAGCGGTGGGTTTCAAAAATTTTTGGAACCTCTTCTGTAGGTGTGGCCTGCTTTCCGGGTCCACTGGTGGAACCTCTTCTAACCGGTTCGGTAGATTTGACTAACCGGTTCTACCGAATAGGTGCGAACTGGTAGGAACCCACCTCTGAATAGGACGCAAAGGAAGCTAGACTTCTGCGCATTATATTATTCATGGTGTTGGGCATTCATAAACCCAATTGTCAGAATTTTAGTTTTCTTTCCGATGAAGAAATTACAATCTTCATTCTGCAAGGCCTAACTTGTTCAACTACTACAAAGGTTGACAACTTTCTTTCATAGCTGTGACTCATGGAAGCTAGATAATATCTTCTTGTTATTCATTGTTTCAGAACTGTTTGGGTTTTTTTTGTTCTGTATTTTAAATTTTTATATCTGCATTTTATTTAAACACATTTAAATTCCATATTTGTGCTTTATAGGTCTGAGACTGTAAATAAATAAATAAATTCTGAAGTCCCTGTTGAAATCAAAGAATAAAGAAATAAAGCCCAGTTCACAAAGGGGATGAATTTAAGGAGACATTGCATTAAATATCATTTGAAGGAGCAAAAAGCTTTAGGGCAGCAAAGGATGATAGATTTGGAACATGGCAAGTAGTGATAACTTCTTGAGGAATTGTGTTGTCACATCATCACTTGGTTAATTTTGCTATAGCTTTGTACAAATATTGCTTGCTTCATATTCCTCACAGGTTTTTGTCCTTTCCAAGGAAAGCTGTCTTCTCAGATTAATTGGACACTGCTTTTCCTTCTCTTGATAAATCATCTATAATTAATTACATAGGGAAGAGCTGTCTCTTTAATACAGTAAACTAAGACATGATGACTTCTGCTGTTGGAACCAGACAAATTTCTGACTGGAACAGGCCATACATTCTTCACGGTGAGGGTTATTTATTAGCCATTTTAAAAACATATCTGATAGCAGTTGGGAAAAGAGTGATCATTACATTTCAGGCTTAGATCTCTAAGTGGTTGCAATATTTTACTCTATAGCATCATGCTTAGTATTCATATTTTATTCCTTACGTTAACTTGCATGTCAACGACATGTATTATGTGCATGGAAAGGGCCTTGAATCAACTGTTCTATATATTGAGTAAATAACTCATTACTTCTATACAAGTCATGTTGTTATAAGTAACATTTCTCGAAATCATTTGCAGAATTGTTTTATAGATATTATTAAAAGTGATCTGTGTATACAGTAAAATAGTGATATAATCTTGGTTTACTGTAATGGATTGTGTTGTGTGAAGTTGTAATTTTTTTATAAAGAGAAACTTTTTATAAGTTTTAACTTTCTGAAAGTCATTTTCAGATTTTTACAAGTTTTACCTATCTACAACTAGATAGTTTTACCTATCTAGTTCTGTATAGAGTTTCCCATGTCTTTAGAACAAAATTCACTTGGGAAATAACAGTTTGATTCAGCTGTATTGCATTAAGATGAAGACATTTCTGAAGAATTGCTGTTTTATAGATCAGTTGTTAAAAATGAGAATAGTTCTCAGCTTTGGCCGGAAGCTGAGGTGGCGCAGTGCTTAGGGTGCAGTACTGCAGGCCACTTCAGCTGACTGTTATCTGCAGTTCAGCGGTTCTAATCTCACCGGCTCAAGGTTGACTCAGCCTTCCATCCTTCCGAGGTGGGTGAAATGAGGACCCAGACTGTGGGGGCGATATGCTGACTCTGTAAACCACTTAGAGAGGGCTGAAAGCCCTATGAAGCGGTATATAAGTCTAACTGCTATTGCTATTGCTAAGAAGCCATGGTTGGAGGGAAGGAAGCCCCAGAAGCATCATTTGTTTTAATCTAAAAACAAATGAGCAAGAAACCATTCAATCTGGAATTAGATGAATCTTAAAAGGAGGATAAAAAGAAAGATTTGAAATTATTTCAAATCAAACATACTGAAATGAAGGAAGGGCAAGAAAAATGTTAGTTGTAAATATATTTCAATAATTGGATCAGATTTCTTGTATACACAGTTCAAAACGGTTCACCGACAAATGCGTGAAAGCCTTTTCCGCACCGACAGAACCGTGTTGGTCAAATCTGCGCCGTCTTTACCGCTAATCATTATGCGACAGTAGCGTGCCGACATGTGCGCGCCAACACAATCGCACGCACATGTTTAAAATCAAAGGTTTAAGAAGAACTATATAACTATATAAGATAAAAGAATCTCAGCCGGAGGGTGCAAATTCACACAGAGAAGTGTCCCCTAAAATTTCTTCATTGCACGTTTTTTGGCCAAAGAAAGCATTCCTCATTACTCTTTGGTGAAAAAAAGGGGCCTAAAGTGACGGAGTGGCCACCAACCACATCCAATTATTAAAGTTGTCCTGCTCCTATTTTTAAGCCTACTTTGCACTTAGATTGGTTTTACATTTCTGAATATTTCTGAATAAACAGAATATATTGTAAGCATGTTGCACTTAGGTGGGGTTTGGCATTTCTGAATATTTCCACTGCATGAAAGGACAACTTTCCTAGACGTCCTCTTGGGAACATCAGCGTATGCTAAGGATGCAAAATCCATCCACACATCTGCATAAATGAGCTCGTCATTAATAATATCCAGTTTGGCTGGCATTAAAACAGGCTTCAACCTGCGCATCCTTGGGGCTGTTCATATCCTTCATCGCAGTTTTGTCAGCATGCTTATATCGACGCGAAGTTGTGGGCGCACTAATGACATCGCGTTGTTGTCGGCGCTATTTTGTTGGCCGCTGTTTTGTCGGGTCACGGTTCAAAACCAATAAAAGAGAATATCTGTGTAGCTCAGGGTTGAAATGAGGGATCCTTGGTGGCCTCTGATCTTGGTTGTTTTCTTGCAGATGCTTCATTAGCCAATCTAGGTAACATCATCAGTGCTGGTAAGGAATGTGGTTAGCTCTCAGTTGATATTCTAGTGCCTTGTCAGTATTGGTGGAGATAGAAGTTTTTTGGTTGGGCTGTTTGCTGTCGGTTTATTTGGCAGTTCCTTGATTGGATATTGCTTACTTGATTGTTACTCTGACGTTAATCTTGGAACTAATCTATGTGCATCTGGGTACTGATCGCAGGTGGGGAGATGTTTGGGTCTTTTAAAATCTTTTATATAAATCCCTCCTGAAGTATAAAATGGAAGAGGAAATTGTGAAGGAACAAATGATAAAATGGGTGCAGAACTTTGGCTATAGTATTGAATTAGACAAATGGGAAAATTTTGTGGAATAAATTTAAAAATGGCACTATCAGTTCCATACAAGGAAAACCAGTACAAAATGTTTTACAGATGGCACCATCAAGGTTAGCTAAAATTTCAACAAACACCTCCCCAAAATTCTGGAAATGCGAATCAATACACGGAACATTTATGGTGGACCTGTGAGGAGGCAAAGATTTTTTGGAAAAGGATCAAAAATTGGCTGGAGGCAATAACAGGGGTTAAAATAGAATGGAAACCTGAAGTTTTTTTTTATTAGGAATTATGTCGGTGAAATACAAAAAAGAAATCCAGTATTTAATACTACATATACTTACAGCAGCAAGAAATGGAAAAACAAATGAACTCCAAGCGAAGATGAAATAATAAGAAAGGTTATGGATTATGCTGAAATGGACAAACTAACTAAAGAAATCTAGGGAAAGGAAAAATCAGAATTCTACCAGATATGGGATGAATGGTATAGGTGGATGGAGGAAAGAAACAAAAATCAATGAAAGAATATAACAAAACTCAAAAATAATAGTTATGAGTAAAATAAGAGGGTTAAGAATAGTGAAATCTAAATGAAATATGATAGAAGGGGAAATAATATAAGGTGAGCGATATCGATTGATGATTGCTAAGATAAAAAACAGGAAGTTCCTGTTCACACTGTATTGTATAAATGTGGTGTACGTCTAAAAAAAAAAACTCTTTTTATCATATTATGTAGGACAAACAGTCAGAAGACTAGCAGAACACATCCATGAACACCAACCAACAGTCAGATGATATAATGAAAATTAATTTCACAACATATGGACAGACTTAACCATGGTTTCAAATGCGAAAGTGTGCCCATCCTACACCAAGTCAAGTCCAAAAACACTGGAGAATTTCTAGAAGGCACTCTTAACAAATTATCCATCAATGGACACATATACATAAACAATGTCTACATACAGATTGATGGTTAGGATCCATAGGAACAAAGACTTGCTAAAATGGCATTTTTTTGAGCAGAAAAGGATACAGTTCTGTCCCAAGTAATACATGAAGATTTTCATAGGGACCAATTCATAGTCCCTGCCATAACAATATTCTCATTCTGGAGCTTATAAACAGAGGAAGGACACAGCCACTTTATGCAACAACCATGCCATTTTTATAATCAGAAGTGTTTCCTTAAACAGCAGAAAAGTCAACTCCTTGCTGACTCAGAGGTCAGGAAGTGTTTATTTACTCCTGGGATGATTCAGGAGAGAGCAGAGGAAATAGTGTAACTTGAGTGAATGACAGGCAGTTTCCAAGGGTACAATCTGCCAAGGAACATACTGTAGGCATATAAGTTATTGAACATTAGAAAAAAAGATTAAATGATGCCATGTGTTATATTCAGTTTGGAATAATTAGCTGAGGTAGCTACTGCCAGGCATAACGGCATTGTTATATATTTTTTCTTTGCCAGTATAATGCAGTCAAGCACCTTGAGCTGATAATTTTGATAGGACAGGGGAAAAATCGGAGATAACCACTCCAGTGGTGGGTTTCAAAAATTGTTCGAACCTATTCTGTGGGTGTGGCCTCCTTTGTGGGAGTGGCTTGCTGCCCATGTGACTGGATGGGAGTGGCTTGCCACCCATGTGACCGGATATGAAGATGCCGATGACACTTGTCAGAACCACCTTAAATTACCTCACACACAGCCCTGGCATGCATAAGAATATGATGTAAACTTGTTTTTTAAAAGGCATCTTTGGTTTGCGTTAAAACAATTTCAACAAACGCAATGTTCTGATTGCACCACAAACGCAGTAGTCATCCTTACCTTTCACAGAGGCACTGAGTTTTATAAATATGAGCATGATAGTGTAGAATAATCATATCCAAGGACCAGTGGTGGGTTTCAAAAATTTTTGGAACCTCTTCTGTAGGTGTGGCCTGCTTTCCGGGTCCACTGGTGGAACCTCTTCTAACCGGTTCGGTAGATTTGATGAACCAGTTCTACTGAATAGGTGCGAACTGGTAGGGACCCACCTCTGAACCACTCCCATGTTCCAAATGTTGCTAATTGTGTACCCAAGTGGTTACTGCTAGGAGCAATTTCCAGCATGATAAATAAGTAGCACTAGAAGACTCACTTGGGAATATTACTGGATAGTTACAACAATAAGTGTGGCTGGTGATGATTAGACACATGCTTTTTTTGATCTCAGTTTCCTCTTCCTCCCTCACAATTTGAAATCTCTATTTGTAGAACTGCTCATACAAAATGCAAAAGGCTAAGTGTCATGTCACAAGGCATTTTTCTCGTCTTCTGAATATACATCAGTTGAAATATTTCACAGATTTGAGGCCCTCTAGAAGCTACACATCCTGCTAGAGAAACCATATACCTTTTAATTCAATGCCAGAAAACCTTTTGACCCTAACTACCCAGTATTAGACTATGTCAGACATAGTTTTGTACAGTGGTGGGATTCAGCTGGTTTTCACCGGTTGTTAACTTTTTCTGCAGTTCAGTGAACTGGCTGATCCCACCACTGGCTGGCCACTCCCCTCCTCGCCTGGCCTGAAAAGGTAAGGACTCCGCTGCTGGAGAACACTCCCTTGGGGACAGACAGCTAGCCCTGGATGGGTTCCTAACTGGAGCCAGGCTGGCATGCTCTCTTCCATCACCAACTCATCTCCCCAGCCCTTGTGTTTTTGCACAAGGCTTCCCCACAATGCCCCGCTTTGGCTGCTTCCCCTTGGCTAACGCCCAACAAGGGAGGAGTTGCTCTGTCGCAAAAGGGTGGAGACGGGTGGCACGGGGCATAGTCAAGTGACACTCCTGCGCCGAAAAGGTATAGAGCAGAAAATGATGAGAGAAGGTAGTCTCACAGATATCCAGATCCTGAGCCAAACAGGGCTTTCGTGGCAAATACCTGCTGTCTGAATTGCACCTAGAAGCCAACTGTAACCAATGTAGCTTTCCCAGCAGTAGTGTTACTTGCGAAAAGTAAGATATCCTTAACTACCTAGCTCAAAGAATTCTGAACTAGCTATAAACTGCAAGTGGTCATCGTGGGCAACCTAATATCGAGTGACTTACTCGAATCCAGTTGAATTATGACCAAGACATGAATGGTTTTGAGAAAGTCTCCCGATCTAGGAATACTGTGCATAAAATGGAGTTGTGCAATGACACCCCCCCAAAAAAAAGCTGCAGCTGCCATCTGCTTTTTGAGTAGTATAATTACTCTGCAAAAATCAGTATAATAAAACATTCTGTCTTTTGGCAGGACCACAATTCTTCTGGCGAATAAATATTTTTTCAAACATATGCTTACTATGAAGACAATTTTCAGCAAACTTGAGATGGGCAAGTTTGAAACTTTCTTACTAATTTCCTAGTTATAGGTAAACGTAAAGGTCCCCCTCGCACATATGTGCTAATTGTTCTTGACTCTAGGGGGCAGTACTCATCTCCATTTTAAAGCCAAAGAGCCAGCGCTGTCTGAAGACATCTTCGTGATTATGTGGCCAGCATGACTAAATGCCGAAGGTGCATGAAACGCTGTTATCTTCCCACCAAAGGTGGTCCCTATTTTTTCTACTTGCATTTTAACATGCTTTCGAACTGCTAGGTTGGCAGAAGCTGGGACAAGTAATGGGAGCTCACTCCGTTATGCGGCGCTAAGGATTCGAACCACCAAACTGCCAACCATTCTGATCGATAAGCTCAATGTCATAGCCACTGAGCCACCGTGTCCCTAATTTCTTAGTTATACATTAATGGAAAACTGCATCTATATACCTGTACTTAACTATCATGAGAATGCTACCATCTCCCCCCCCCCAAAAAAAACCTATAATAGCCAGTTATAGAACATTACCCAGACTTTGCCTATATCTTTTCCCCTCTCTTTCTATCTCTTATTTTCAAGAAAAAAAATTAAAATCATCACCATAGAGCAGAGGTTCCCAACCCCTGGGCCATGGGCCATTTTGGGGTCTTGAGCCTTTGGTAACTGGGCTGCAGAAGTGGCAGGTGAGCACCCATGTGCTCAACCCCACTTGCACGAGCAGCAGGTGAGAACATGCACTACATGTGCACGTGGAGTGGGCATGTGTGGCTGCCGCTGCAACAGTTGGAGCTGTGCATGCGCACTTGCCTGCTCACTATGGAACCATCTCCTCTTCCCTCTCTCCCTGCTGGTCCACCCAACTGAAAAGGTTGGGGAACTTTGCTGTGGAGGACTGGCTCTAGAAAGATTATTAGTCTCTCAGTATTTTAATCTTCCTCCAGTCCCACCTGATGACCCATTTAATGGCCAGTGATCATCTTTCACTCTTTGTCTATATCTGGTACATGTCTTTTGCATATGTACTATGCATTCCTACTGGAGGCTAGAAGAACAATACTACTGTGTTCTGAGCCCCCTCTTCATACACCAAAGCATGCCAAGACAAAGATACTTCAAGGATTTATTAACACACAGGCTAGACCTTAGCAGCAATCCAGCACAAACTAGACTTTGGCAGCAATCCAGCACAGACTAGACCTTGACAGCAATCCAGCACCGACTAGACCTTGGCAGCAATCCAGCACCGACTAGACCTTGGCAGCAATCCAGCCTGCCAAGAGAGCCACGATAGCTTCTCCAGCTCTAGTAAATACGTTGATTCCTGCGACAAGCTTGTGGAAAGCCATTCCTTTTATACTCTTGAGAGGAGCCTAATTACCACCATCTGAGTTCAATTATCTCCTGTAACTGTGTAACTGTTCTTTACGCCTATTAGCCCTCCGTTGCCGGGCATCCAGGACCAACTCCCTTGTCTGCTCCCCACTGCTCCAAGGCTTGACTTTGGGAGCACGCTCCCTTTGGCTCTGACCGCTGCTCCAGGCCTCAGGCGCCTCCTGGTGGCCAACCAGCGTCTCTGCACCCTGCTGTCCAGGGTCCTCCACATCTTCCAGAGCCGACTCATAGGGCCCCTCGCTGTTGGAGTCTGGTGGCAGCTCCAACAGCTCCTGCTGGGCCACAACACTACTGAATGTCCCAATTTGGTCACAATCAGGCCCAGAGACAATAGAGATCCATATTTAAGTGATTCTACACCTTGAAGGCTGTTCAGTAGTTATTCATAATAGAGATATATTGATCCTTCATGTATAATCAATCCAGCCATAAACTCTAGCAATAGAGCAACCAACAGTAGTATGTATATGCACACTCTGTTGTATGTGGAGCAGTTAGCAGAACAATGTGGTTACTAAAAAAAATCTAGATGGAGATAATTTCATAATACCCCCTTCTCTATTTTTAATTCTTTGTTAGCTTTTTCTATATTTTCAAAATGGACCTCAGTGAATTACCCAACATTGAGAGTTTGGGCGGTAGAAGGGATGAAGTCAAGAATAAAATGTTTCTGTATTTTTTTCAGTTGTTTCAGTGGTCTTCTTCTCTCTTCCTGCTTTGTCATTAGGATCCTGAATTGATGGTGTCAGGTTTTTTCCCTCCCTGTCCAGTGTGTTGCTGGTAGAGAAATGAAGACCTGGAGAATGGGTGGAGATGAATATATGGAAGATGAGAGTTCCTCTTCTAATTTCTTTTAACTTATTGATTTTTCTAAAAATGAAATACTTGTTACTATAATGTCAGCACTCCTCCATTGAATAATTAGGAAAGAAAACCACGAGACTCCATTGATAGAAATCAAGTGTACTTTTACTAATTATAAATGATTAGAAGCGTAGCAAAGCGAAGACTGATTATTTAGGCGCGAAAGCAATTGATATATAGAATAACAAATTCCCCACCCCTTGGCTTCCCAGTTACAGTCCAATCATAATTCTTCCAAGTGTCAGGTGTGAGATAACTTTGAAAGGCATCACCAAGATGGAATGTCGGTGCCGTTGGCCTTGGCGGGAACCTCCTCCACATGCGCAGTAAGACAGGCAGCAGAGACTCGAGAATCTTCCTCCAGCACAATTAGTAATCCCCTCCCAAATACCATGCCCCCCCTCCCCGTTTCAATGGCAGCCGAAGCAGCAGCAAAGCAGAGGCTGACAGATGAACACATTGGTTAAGGTAAAAAATATATTCTTAAACATTTTTTTCTTCAAAAAACAACCTCCAAGATTATCAGAAGAATAAGATCATCATAATCTCTGAGCTAGTGAGAAATTGTAGATACGTATTTTTGTTTCTATTTGACATGATCATATTCACAAAAGACAGAGAGAAAATTGATGCCCGGTTCCTTGGGGAAGGGGACATGATTCTTTTATTCTTCTACCAATCTGAGTGAGCCTTAAAGGACTGGAAATGCAGAAAGTAGGCAGATTTTCTTATTAAAGCACCAACAATTATTGAATACTCAATAAGTTATTAATTACTTGTGGACATCAATAAGTTCTCTAAAGTATGAATTATAAACTCCAAGTTTCAACACCTTAATTTTGTTTTTCTGATCACTTTCTCACTTAGCAATAGCAATAGCAGTTAGACTTATATACCGCTTCATAGGGCTTTCAGCCCTCTCCAAGCGGTTTACAGAGTCAGCATATTGCCCCCAACAACAATCTGGGTCCTCATTTTATCCACCTCAGAAGGATGGAAGGCTGAGTCAACCTTGAGCCGGTGAGATTTGAATAGGCGAAATGCAGAACTGCAGTCAGCTGAAGTAGCCTGCAGTGCTGCATTTAACCACTGTGCCACCTCAGCTCCACTTGCCCTCCCTCTCATGTTGAGCTTTATGGTTCTAGGCGTAGCACATTTTTTTGGGTTGTGTTACCTGGTAGTGCATTAAACTGGAATTTAACCCATGAACTGAGTTTCAGAACTGATATAATTTAAAACTGAACACCTAGTAACCTGACATTATGCAGACACTATACTGTGCTGTACCAGGGATGGGTTCCTGCCAGTTCTAACCTCTTTTATAGAAGAGGTTCCACAAATCTACAGTGCTGTTTAGAACCGGTTCCAGCTCCCTCCTCCTGCCCATCCACACATCATCAAGGTGAAGAGCGAGAGGAGGAATTCTGGGAGTTGAAGTCCACAAGTCTTAAAGCTGTCAAGTTTGAACACCCCTGGGGTTTTTTTAACTAAAGGATTAAGGGTCTTGTAACTTGACAGCTTTAAGACTTGCGTGCTTCAAATGCCAGAGTTCCTGAGCCAACATAACTGGAGGAGGAATTCTGGGAGTTGAAGTCCACAAGTCTTAAAGCTGTCAAGTTTGAACACCCTTCGGTTTCTTTTCTAAAAGATTAAGGGTCTTGTAACTTGACAGCTTTAAGACTTGCGTGCTTCAAATGCCAGAGTTTCTGAGCCAATATTTTGGTTGCTAAGCAAGAGCGTTGTTAAGTGAGTTTCACCACATTTTACATTGGCCACGCCCACCCAGTCATATGGCTGGCAAGCCACTCCCACAAAGCAGGCCACACCTACAGAAGAGGTTCTAAAAAATTTTGAAATCCACCACTGGTGCTGAACTATACTTTTACTGTACATATCATGATTCGAATAGACTGTAATGTCTGGCTCACTCAAAGAAGAAGCTTATAATTCTCATTCTTGCAGTTAATTTCTGTACATTAATTATCCTTGCCTAATATGGGTTACTGAAGCAGACTATTGGGATATCAAAGGAGTACTTCTCTGTGGTCTGAACGAGAAATGGCCCAAACCTTTGATCTCAACCTATGATTTTTAATTTGTACCTCTCTTTGTATTTTCTGTGTAATGGATTCCTTCTATGGAAAAGAAAGATGTGGGCCAAAGTAGTCTGCCTGTAAGAGGTATATTTTAGGGTTGAACTATATTTTATATAGAGATTTTAACTGGCTGGTTTTTAAGCTACGTCCTGAATTGCTTCATCAGTCAACCTGAATAATACACTTGTATTTTTCTAAGTGCATAGGTCTAAGTGGCAATTCCTATCCATTCAGTTTTATAGCTAAATATACCTGCTGCTATCAACACAGATATTTCTATTGTAAAGCTGTGTTCTTGGCTGCCGCTAAAATTTCACTTTCGCATTAGCGATATAATGCAAATTCAGGTTTGGGATCTCTTGTCTGCATGATAAGATATACTGGTATTCCCACTAACGTCGTTTGGAACGGGAAGCCCATATTGTGATGAATAAAACAAATGATTCCATTATCATTTCTGGCTGCATTGCTGATGCAGAGTTAGAAGAGATCATTAGGCAGACATCAACAAGCATTCATTAGCAAAGAAGTTGATGGGGTCATTAGAGACGTATATCAGTTCAACAGGAATAAAAGAAAATGTAGATAGCAAAAAAAAATATCTCATTTTTTTAAAAAATAAAAGGTTTGACCACTCATTTAAGTAAATACATATAAAACTGATAGAGAAAAATCATTTTTCATCTAATGCACAAATACTCCCATTTGTTTTTCTCTTGCACGGATAGTGGCATAAATGGATCCAGAGAAGATTTATACAAATTAATGATCCATCAGTACTGACCAATTGAGATACATTAACTATTAACATGGGAATGCATCCTCATTCTTAAAATGTCTCCAGCTTTCTATTTTCTGGAAACAAGAGAGTGAACAACAGAGAATGTGTCAGTCCATAATTGTTTAATAGCATCTTGAGTGCTACACTCTAGCTTATGCTGAGCTATTGTGCTTAGAATCCGACGATTCCTTCTTCCACAGAATTATTATCTACTTTGTAGATATGCTATGTAACTGCATTTCAAGAGGAATGTAAGGACAGAAGCAGCAACAGCAAAAATAAACATCTTAAAACCCAAGAATGTTTCCTTAACCACAAAAAGCAGTCATTATTGAGCCGGAAAGGAAATGTGTATGTATGTGAACCAGTGGTGGGTTTCAAAAATTGTTCGAACCTACTCTGTGGGTGTGGCCTCCTTTGTGGGAGTGGCTTGTTACCCATGTGACCAGATGGGAGTGGCTTGCCGCCCATGTGACCAGATGGGAGTGG
Source organism: Thamnophis elegans (assembly GCF_009769535.1). Taxonomy (NCBI): domain Eukaryota; kingdom Metazoa; phylum Chordata; class Lepidosauria; order Squamata; family Natricidae; genus Thamnophis; species Thamnophis elegans. The sequence continues at coordinate 78,444,148 of NC_045546.1, read as the reverse complement.
CTTGCCACCCATGTGACCGGATATGAAGATGCCGACGACACTTGTCAGAACCACCTTAAATTACCTCACACACAGCACTGGCATGCATAAGAATAGGATGTAAACTTGTTTTTTAAAAGGCATCTTTGGTTTGCGTTAAAACAACTTCAACACACGCAATGTTCTGATTGCACCACAAACGCAGTAGTCATCCTTACCTTTCACAGAGGCACTGAGTTTTATAAATATGAGCATGGTAGTGTAGAATAATCATATCCAAGGACCAGTGGTGGGTTTCAAAGATTTTTGGAACCTCTTCTGTAGGTGTGGCCTGCTTTCCGGGTCCACTGGTGGAACCTCTTCTAACCGGTTCGGTAGATTTGATGAACTGGTTCTACCAAACTGGTGCGAACCATTAGGAACCCACCTCTGATGTGAATGTGTGTATATTCACACAGATGTGTCCATCTGCACAAACACATGGCAGCCTAAGTGTCAGGACTGCCATGCTGCTGTTCCAGCCATGCTTCACCAGATGCCAGTCAGCTATACAAAATAAGGAGAGGTAGCTGCGGAGGTGGATAAGGGTGGTGTGTGTGTGTGTGTGTGTAGAGTAAGGGGAATCGAAACAATTCATCATGCTGTCCTCTGAGAGCTGCCAGCCATTCTAAGGTCACGCCATGGAATGCAACACCTTCCAGCCCACTAAGCCAGGGACTGTTACCAAAACAATTTGTTCGAATGTAATTAGATAGAGATAACCAAAAGAGAAGAGGGGGGGAAAAGGGAAAAGTTAACCAGATATTTAGTTTAGATCTGGCTTTGTTACATTGGAACCACTTGGCTTTAGTTTGGTTTCATTTCGTTTGGTTTATTGGATTTATATGCCGCCCTTCTCCCAAGGACTCATACAACATTTTTTAAAAAAATACATATTACAAAAGTTTAAAAAAATTAAATAGAATATCCCAAACAAACCCAATTAGGATTAACAATAACATTTTTTTAAAAAAAATCAATTAAAATTAACAATGAACAATAATTTATTTTGTTTTGTTCAGGCCAGGCTGGCTTGCTGGAAAAGCCAAGTTTTTAGGGTGCGTTGGAAGGACCGGAGGTCAGGGATTATACGGAGCTCCGGGGGGCAGCTCATTCCAGAGGGAAGGGGCTCCCACAGAGAAGGCTCTCCCCCTGGGGGTCGCTAGCCGACACTGTCTGGCTGACGGCACCCTGATGAGGCCAACTCTGTGGGATCGCACTGGACGGTGGGAGGCTACCGGTGGCAGTAGGTGGTCTCGCAGGTATCCTGGGCCTAAGCCATGGAGCGCTTTAAAGGTAGTAAAGTATTCTTTCATTAACAATGAATTTGAGAGTCTTTCTTTTCTAACTGACCAAGTTGCAACAGCTGATATTAAGCCATATCTGCAATAGCAATGTACCCAGAGACTCCAAACTACCATGGAGATTGTGTGAATATTCATTGACACTAATGATTGGGAACTAGAATTGTTCTGGTATGAGGGGGGAAAACCTTGTTGTTTGGGGTTTTATTTTAATTACTAATGATCCTCCAGTGAACTACTACCTTGAGATAGTTGTGAGGCTTGTTCTGAGGAGTATGAGAACTATGCGAGATGTTGAGCCAAGCTGGAGACATCTCAGAGGAGCCAGACAAAGAGTGCCTATCCTATACACCACATGGTAATTCATAATTTGCAGAAACCCATCCTGGATTGTTCATTGGCTGGATCAGGGGTGGGTTTCAGGCGGTTCGCGGCGGTCCCCGCGAACCGGTTGGTCAGTGAACCCGGAAGTAAGTAACTTTTGGGAACACCGAAGGATCCACCCACCCGCCCGCGTTTCTTACCCGGTTTTGACAAGTTCTGTGCTTCCATGCATGCGCAGAATGCATACAGCGCCTACGCGATCCTCCAGGAGCAGCTGGAGCATCGCACAGGCGCTAGTTTGCATACGTGCACTGTGCGCATGCACGAGGATGCCGCCAGCCCCGTTCCAACCGAACCGGTTGGAACGGGGCAAAAAACCCACCCCTGGGCTGGATCAACAAGGATCATGCTAAGTGTTGGAGTTCTTGGACAGCTGGTGATAAATGGACCACAAGACTCAGGATTGTTGGCAGAGGAACCAGGGCCAGCAGCAGGAACCAGGGCCAGCAACTACTTGAAGCTACTTGAAGAAAAAATTGTCTACTCATCACAAATATATGAAGATTGAAAACAAATAATGATGTTATTACAAATCAAATCCAACAAGAAGAGGATATCTGAAAAGACTTCATCAGTTCTGGAAAGAACAACATCCAGAACCAGAAATAACAGAACAGAGGCTTGCAGGTCAGTGCTAATTTATAATAGAAAACAGCATTCACAGAAGTAGAATTGGAAAAACTGCCAAGGTCTATCCAGGGCAAAGAAATCAAAGCCTTGCCAGAAGTAACTCAGACTGTAGAGGCGATTCAAGGAGAGTCAGAAGCCAGCATAGCTATTGAATCGTTTTCATTCCCAAACCACACACCCTCTACTCTGCCTTCTCCTTAGGAAGAACAAAGCTCTCAAGGTAAAAAAACAAGAGGAATTGAAGCAAATAATAATATTGAATAGCTAGAACCAGCACAGAGGTGGGTTCCTACCAGTTCGTACCTATTCTGTAGAACCGGTTCGTCAAATCTACTGAACCAGTTAGAAGAGGTTCCACCAGTGGACCCGGAAAGCAGGCCACACCTACAGAAGAGGTTCCAAAAATTTTTGAAACCCTCCTCTGGTCCTTGGATATGATTATTCGACACTATCATGCGCATATTTATAAAACTCAGTGCCTCTGTGAAAGGTAAGGATGACTACTGCGTTTGTGGTGCAATCAGAACATTGTGTGTGTTGAAGTTGTTTTAACGCAAACCAAAGGTGCCTTTTAAAAAACAAGTTTACATCATATTCTTATGCATGCCAGTGCTGTGTGTGAGGTAATTTAAGGTGGTTCTGACAAGTGTCGTCGGCACCTTCATATCCGGTCACATGGGTGACAAGCCACTCCCATCCGATCACATGGGTGGCAAGCCACTCCCACAAAGGAGGCCACACCCACAGAGTAGGTTCGAACAATTTTTGAAACCCACCACTGAACCAGCGCAAAAACAACAGAATAAGATTATTTGCTTTGAAGCGTATTACAAAGAAACAATTCATATAAATCTCCAATTTCAATCAAATCAGAAACTTTTTTAAATCAACCAAACAGTGAAGAAACTGCAATGAATCAGTCAACATTTGACAAAGAAATAGTGCAGTTTTGGGCTCAGGGATGAGACAACCTGAAGAAATAAAGCAAGGCTGCAGGTTGAATAAGAGAAATTGATAAGAATAAAAAGAAGCTGAAATGAAAGAATTCATAATAATTGCAGAAAAAGGTAAGGAAGATCAAGAACTGGCCAGCACCAAGTGAAGATGAACTGCATACTTTTGGTTGAGAGCTGCTTTTTGCCTTTTGTTTGTTGCTAAATTGTTTGTATGTTGCTAAATTGCCGAGCAGTTTAGCAAGATACTGCAAAGAGGTGAAATTGAAAATTGATTAGCATCTGGAAAAACCCCTATGATAATGAAATATCCAGCAAGAGGGGAAACACCAGGCAACTGTAAACCAATTCTCTACTTACCAACAATTTTCAAATTGCTGATGCAGTTGATGATTGCAGTCCTTGAAAGAGATGAGTTCACTTTTTATTCTTCCGGTAACATGTAAATACAGCAAATGTGGTAAATTCCTACTTTCATTGATCTGTTTAATCTGTTTCCAGAGGTATCATACCTATTTAATCAGTTTCTTGAGTATGGCTATAACATTTTTTGCATATGTGATAACATCTCGGAATGAAAAGACATTTTTACAGTGAAGCTAGTGATGAGAACCTCACATTTATCCTTGTTTTTAAAAGGTTCCATATTTTAACATATTTTATCTTATACTGTAATATAATCTTTTAAATTCCTTTGTTTCTTTATATCATAAATACATATACATGAATACATATAAGTACATAAATACCAGGGATGTGCAGTCGGGGGAGGCAGGGGAGGCAGGGCCTCACCAGTGTCATGATGAAAAGAAAAGAAAATTTAAAAGGAAAAAGGCTAAGGTAGTTGCTGCCAGAGTCACAGTGGATGACTCTGCTTAGTGCTAACTGCAAGGGGAGGCGAGAGAACTACGTGCCTCCTTTGCATAAGGAATTTTTCACCTTTTAACCCTTGCTCAGAGTTAAGCAAGGGTTAAAAGGCGAAAAATTCCTTATGCAAAGGAGGCACGTGGTTCTTTTGCCTCCTGCTCTGGCAGCAGCAACTCTTGCCTAAGTTGCCTTTTTCTTTTTACATTTTCATCAAGGCGGACAAGAGGAGAGTTGAAATCCTCTGACACAGCTGGAAAAGGTATGTGGATCCAAGGGAGGGGGCAGGGGAGAGGAATTCAAAATTATTTGTAAGTAATTGTAATTTGTTTTATTATAAGTAAGTTGTGTTTGTGTGTGTGTGTCTGTGTGTGTGTGTCTGTGTGTGTTTTACCTGCCTCTGCTGGCATATGGGCTGGCACTTTTTTATTTTTTATTTTTTAAAGCCATGCCGCTGCGCCTCATCATAGAGCGGGACACTCTGGCTTCTGGTGGTACAGCGGCTCCCATTGTATGGCCGGGGCGGCGGCATGCATTTTAAAGTGCAGGTGGGCTGTATGGTTGGGCCCGGGGTGGTGGCATACACTTTAAAGTGCCAGCACGCCTCCCGGCCATAAAGCAGGACATGTTTCGCTCTATGGTGGGGCAAGGTGGCATGCCCGCCATAGAATGAAACATGTCCTGCTTTATGGCTGGGAGGTGTGCTGGCACTTTAAGTGCATGCCGCCACCTCGGGCCCGACCATACAGCCCACTGGCACTTTAAAGTGCATGCCGCTGCCCCGGGCCCGGCCATACAGCCCGCTGTATGGCCAGGGCGGCGGCATGCACTTTAAAGTGCCGGCGTGCCTTTCGGCCATAAAGCAGGTCCTGCTGTATCTCCGGGGCAGCAACATGCACTTTAAAGTGCCGCGCACTGGGCTGGGCGAGTCCCGGAAAACAGGCGGGTGATGGCACAGGCATCCGGAGCCCCTTCTGTCACCGTCCCTGAGGAGCCACCGCTGCTGCCTCACTCCTCCTCGTCTTCACTGCACATCAGTGATAAATACATATTGTTATCATATATCATAAATAGTCCCTAGCTAAATTACATCCCTATCATGGTCCACCAACTGATGCTGTGGGGATTTTAGCATGGTGTCTGGAAGCTGTGGAACCATGGATGGGGAAAATGGGCTTTAGCTCAACTCTAACAGGACTAAGCTTTTGTTTAAGGCACCATGTATGCAGTACTTTTCCATCTTTAGTTCTGGATTGGCTACACTAAACAGAATAGGTGTATAATTTGGGGGCCTAACTTCAAGGAACAGCTGTGGCTAGGAAGGCCTTTGCACAACTTGTGTGGTAATTGCACTCTTTCCCTGGTCTGAGTGGCATGGCTTGACCATTTTCCAAGTGGGTTGATGTAATGTTCTCTATCTGGTTCTGTCCTTGAAGAACATTTGAAAGCTCCAGCAGGTTCAGAATGCGGTAATGTGGGAAGTTAAGACTATTTCTCCATGTGTTCATTGTTGTTGTATATCTCTGCTCCTCAATCTGCATTGGCTTCTAGTACGTTTTAGGATCAATTCAAGGTGTTGGTTGCCACCTATAAAGCTTTGCATGACAAGGGACTGGGTTTTTTACAAGTCAGCCTCTCCCCAATTGTTTCTACTTGCTCTATCAGATGCAGCAAGATGATGTAGGTTCCACCCAGGGCTGGTATTCACTTACCTTTCCCATTGGTTCACAAATGTGAACACGTGACCCGACTAATGCGTGCCCGTCAACAGCACGCCGACAAAACCGCGACGTCGACAGCGCACCCACAAAGGCGCGCCGACAAAAGAGCGCCAACAGACGAGCCATTACGGTTAAGGTAAGGGTTAGGGTTAGGTTTAGGGTTAGGTTCAGGGTTAGGTTTAGGGTTAGGTTCAGGGTTAGGTTCAGGGTTAGGTTTAGGGTTAGGTTTAGGGTTAGGTTCAGGGTTAGGTTCAGGGTTAGGTTCAGGGTTAGGTTCAGGGTTAGGTTTAGGGTTACGTTTAGGGTTAGGTTTAGAGCACGCTTCTGTCGGCGCGCTTCTGTGCTCATCCGTCGGCGTGATTTCAAACTTGCGCTTTTCTCCACATGGTTTTGTCGGCGCACTTTTGTCGAGCACGCATTTGTCGGTGAACCATGTGAACACACACATACGCTTTGCTTGCAAGCACCAACTTCGTCCATGCACTCAGCCTTCTGTGCATACACTTTTGACCAAAAGGAGCCCAAATGGGATGTTATAGAACCAGGGCAAGTGGGTGGGGCCACCTGCGATTTCCACTGGTTCGGGTCAACCGGTCTGAACCGTTAGAATACCACCACTGGTTCCATCAATTTAAAAATGTCATCTTATGGGACCCAGAAAGCAGGTCTTTCCATCCCAGCATCTGTCCTTTGGCACAGCATATTTCCTGAGATTGAATTCATCCCAAATCTCTTGGCCTTTCAAAAAGCCATAAGACCCCCACAGGGATGTTTGTGTCAGAGGGTTTATTGGAGCCATTGGAGCATTCTTAGTTTATTAATCTTGTAAAATCTTAACAGTCATTATAACTGTTATATTAGTTTTTGGTTTTTGTCTTTCTTTTACTTTCTTCTATATGTCATTAGCCGCTCAGAGTCACAATGGTGATATGGGCATCCATGAAATCTAATGTGATGGTGATGGTGATGATGATGGTGATGATGATGATTGTAGGGTTATTACAGTAAATCATCTGGATGGTTCTTAGAACTGTGGTTACACGTGTAAGTACAAACTGCCGCAATCTGCCGCAATTCTTTGCTTGTCAGTAATTCTTTGCTGTTTCAGTGTTCCCAGGCATGTACAAGGACACGGGATGATACAATGTAATGAATCTGTAACATTTACTCATTTGAATCTATAACACTTGATTCATTCAGTGTGTGAGAACATGCACATTCTCACGAACACCAATGATGTAATGACTAACCAATTATTGTGCCTTGGAGACTTGTTAACCAATAATGTAATAACACGTAAATTAGGTGAGGATTAAGAAGCTGCAAATGCTATAAAAATGATGTCTTATGATTAATAAGCGGCTGTTGATTCTTATGTCAATTTTGGATGCTCAGTAAACTTCTGTTGGTTCAGCTATCTGTGGATTGGATTACTTTCATTTCATCTTCAGCCTTGGGACCCTAATGCAACAATTGATAGTTTCTGTATGTTTTTAAGACTTTCCTGAAAACAAGAAATTATCAAAGCAAAGCTCATTAGACTATTCCCTTTGATGTACTACTCTTCCTCTCAGAAGTAGGGAGTTCTGTTGTGACTCAGCAGAAGTTTGCTGTGAGTTGAGTCGGGATGCAGGAATAACAATGCAGCTGGGGCTCGTTAGTGTGGTCTTCTGGAGATAAAAGGACTGATGGTGCCACGCCCTGGTTGCAGAAGTCAACGTTCGTCGTTCGTTCGTGGTTCATCGGTCATCGGTCGTGGTTTGTTTGTGAGAGGCACTTGGATAAGTGATTTGCTTTCTGTAACCCTGATTCAAAGAGACAATTGTAGGAGTGATTTGCTTTCTTTCTGTACACCTGGTTTTCCCATAAGAGATCTTTTTTTTTGCATTCTGTTATCTTCTTGCCAGAGACTTTATTTATGTTTATTTTGGGCTCGCAGCCAGCAGGAGCCAGGACTGATAAAGTTATTTCCTTTTAAGTCTGTCTGCCTGTTGTCTTTGAACGAGCGAAGAAGGGGGGACAGAACAGAGTTCTAATTTTTTTTTAAAAAAAAATCATAAATCCAGTTGACTATCTGAAGTGATAGACATTATTTTTTCTTAGAATTCTTAGTCTTCATGCCTAGATTTGGCTGTTGTGACTAACTTCATATTCAACCTACTATCATGCTGTCATGATTAGAATTATTAAAAGCCATTTGAATTTGACACTATTCATTCAAGACATTAGCAATGAGTATTGTCACATAAATCATGATCATGGAAATAATTTTAACCTCATATCATAAAGGTTTACTACGTAGAATATATATTCCAAATAAAATAATGCATATCTTGATTTTCTTTTGGATTTTCCAAAACTCCTATGTAAATATTAATTTCATAGCTTTTCAAAATGTATGCTTTAAAGCCTGTCCAACTGCATCATAGGTCCTCAAACCATGGCATGGGGGCCAGATGCGGCCCACCAAAGCCATTAATCTGGCCCGCGCAGGACCTCAAGGCTTCCCTTCCCAAATTGCCCCACCCACCCTTCGGCTGAGTGCAGGACATACCTTCATGAGATCCACGGGCTGGAACTGAACAGTAAGGCCAACAATTTTGGCCTGCAGACATGTTCTGGAGGTGGTGGAGTTGAAAAACGGGCAAAAATGGCCCATTTTTGCCTGTTTTTGGGCTGCAGAATGCTTCTGGAGGCGGGGGTGAATAACAGGGCATACAGATGTCCCAGGAGGCCAAAAAATGGGCAAAAACAGCCCATTTTGCACCTCCACCACCTCCAGAAGATAGACAAAGAAAGATAGAGAGACAGAGGAAGAGAGAGACAGAAAGAGAGAGACAGAGACAGAGACAGAGACAGAGAGATTTCTCAAGCTCCTGGGGGCTGAGATGAATTGCTGCGGAACTGAGTTTCCTGAAGTGGTCCACTAGACTCTTAAACAACTGAAAAAACAATCTAGTAGAAAGAAAAGTCTACCAAAAGAGCAACATGCAAACAAAAGCAAATAAAACTCTCTCCAGGAGCAAAATAAATTAAAGTTTAATTTGTGTGCATTGTTCAATGGGCTGTTAAATTGGCCACGCCTACCCAGTCATATGACCACCTAGCCACACCCACCCAGCCGGTCCAGCCCCCCATTAGTTTGAGGGACCATGAATTGGTTCCCGGTTTAAAAAGTTTGAGGACCCCTGGACTACATGAAAGACTGTGCTGAGATTTCATAGATATGAACAAACAGCAACTTGCGGCTTTCGCTTGCAATTAGATGTTGCAATTTTGTTGTTGTTATTGTTTTTATTAAACAGCTGGATTACTTGAGAGACAGCCTCTGTCCTGTGATTTCTGCCTGGCCAATACGATAGAATAAAGTGCGTGTACTCTGAGTCTCCTCAGTTAAACAGGGACTCAGGAAGCATGCCTTCTCTGAAACCATCACATCCCATCTAGACGGAGTTTTTCCTAAGATCTGAGTAACTCCCCTCCTGATTATAGCAGTTATAGCAGTTAGACTTATATACCGCTTCACAGGGCTTTCAGCCCTCTCTAAGCGGTTTACAGAGTCAGCATATCGCCTCCACAGTCTGGGTCCTCATTTCACCCACCTCGGAAGGATGGAAGGCTGAGTCAACCTTGAGCCTGTGAGATTAGAACCGCTGAACTGCAGATAACAGTCAGCTGAAGTGGCCTGCAGTACTGCACCCTAACCACTGCGCCACCTTGGCTGATGATGTTCTGGGAGGCCTTGAAAATCTGGCTGTTCTCCCAGGCCTCTGGGTAGGGTGATGGATGCCTCTGTTTAAAATATGTCGCCCGGATCGACATTGTAAAACAAGCATTTTGGAATAGTTTTCAATTAATTGTGTTATATTCTTATTTATAAGATGTTTTATGCCATTTTTTTTTTTACTTTGGGAGCTGCCCAGAATTGCACAGCATTAAAACTGAACTAATGAAAAAAAAATAAAGTAAATTTCTATATTTGGGTAAAAATACTTCAGGGTCAAAACATTGGCCAGATACGATTTTCAGCCAATGGGAGTTCAGTAGTCATTATTGCTCTTTGTATCTGTCCTTCATTAGGGTGGAGGGAAGCAAAATAAATGGTTCACAGGAAAATAAGTCCCGATGAAGCTGCTCAATTTTAGTATTTTCTCTTGGGGAATTAAGATTCTCATACTGCAATAGTTAGCTCTATTTTCATTTTAACCTTCAAACTGGTTCTGATTCCACTGATTCTATTAAACTTTTATTTTATTGTTTTGTTAACTGTTCCTTGTTGCTTCCTGTATTTCATAAATTCAATTTTGTAGCATACATGAACTTTTGGTTTTGAGCTGCTAGAATATTAGTACTTACACTGAGCAGCTTAGCCTTACTTCTTCTTGCATTGTTTCTTGTGATAGTATATAAAAGCAAATCAACTAGTAAAACAAAATATTGCATTTGAAATTTTTGCAACGATGAAAATGAGAATTCAATAAATCATAAATTTATGCTAATAGAATATTATAACCAGTTATGTGATACTTAATATGGTTCCACCACAAATGCGCGAACGACAAAAGCGCGCCTCACTAAACCGCAGTGACAAAACCGCGCCGACAAAACCGCGCGACGAAGGAGCGACGAATGAGCCCTGAAGCGCGCCGACAACAGCGCGCCGACAGAAGCGTGCTATAACCTAACCCAAAACCTAACCCTAACCCAAAACCTAACCCTAACCCTAACCCTAAACCTAACCCTAACCTAACCCTAAACCTAACCCTAACCCTAACCCTAACCCTAACCCTAACCCTAAACCTAACCCTAAACCTAACCCTAACCCTAACCCTAACCTAACCCTAAACCTAACCCTAAACCTAACCCTAAACCTAACCCTAAACCTTACTTTAACTTAAATCGCGCTTCTGTCGGCGCGCTGTTGTCGGCGCGCTGTTGTCGATGCGCTTTTGACATAGCGGTTTTAGCGCCACGGTTTTGTCGGCGCGCTTATGACGTTCGCGCTTTTGTTGGGTCACGACTTAATATATCGTTTAAGCTAAATCCTTATGTACTTATTTACATTGGAATTGTGTTTGGGAAAATCAAATTACCTGGCTTGACCAAACTCCCTGTTGTTGTTCACATAGTTGTTTACAACTCAAACAATACTCAGTCTCAATTTACAGATTTAATATAAACAGTTAAAGTGACTTCAGAAAGGCTTACGCTAATTCAAGGCAAAATGCAACCAACCTAGTTCTTTTTACCCCATTCACTCAAAATTAGTTTGTATACAAATGTTTAGGCTTATCACTTTGATGGATTCTTTGTATGAACAGCCATTATTTATCTTTCCCTATTAACTGAATTTTCATTTGACTGAACATCACATCGTATTGTCAAATAATGTGCATCAAATACCGCACAAAGAGAGATTAATTAAAACACATGCTTATAGAGCCAAGGTGGCGCAGTGGGTAGAGTGCAGTACTGCAGGCCACTTCAGCTGACTGCTAATTCAGCAGTTCAGCGGTTCAAATCTCACCGGCTCAGGGTTGACTCAGCCTTCCATCCTTCCAAGGTGGGTAAAATGAGGACCCAGATTGTTGTTGGGGCCAATATGCTGACTCTGTAAACCGCTTAGAGAGGGCTGAAAGCCCTATGATGCAGTATATAAGTCTAACTGCTATTGCTATTGCTATTCCAATGCCCATATTTAGGTGCTGTCTGTTGACAATGCTGATTTTACACTAAGGCAGAGTGCACTATCGATAGGCTTTAATTTGGGACATTACAAAGTAGTAAAGAATACTGTAGTAAGAAGTATTATTTATTGCAACGAATAAGGATATACATTCAATTTTGCAGTTACAAATATTGTTGGCTGTATAAATACAAGGATAAATGGGAAAATGATTAAAGCCTGGGAAAGGGGCACCTTGTCAGTCAACAGGAGTACTGATTTACCAATCAGGTATCTAGGAATTGAGGACTTGACCGGACAGCAAAACAACAGCCAATTGCCAGCCATCATCACACAAATTAACCAATAGGAAGAGACCACATAAATACAATGCATAGGATAGCCCAAGGCGCACATTCCAAAAGAGATAGGTTTCCTGAGCGTGGGCTTCGGCACAAGTTGGAAAGAAGACTAAACTTCTGGTCCTGGTGACCGACCCAGATTGCATCTTACAGTATTATTTAGATCCATCACTTTTATTTTGTTCATATTAACGCATCTGATTTTCCCTAGTTTCTTCTTTTGCCCAATAATCTCTACCCTGTGATGGCATTTTTTTAAAAAACTACTATGAAATGGCAACTTGTTGGAAAGACTCTGAGGAATTTAAGGAGCTGTATTGTGATTGTAGTGCGTACTATTCTTATGATTTCCCATCTCCCAAGAGCAGGCGGAAGTGGTAAACTTCTGAATTCCATTCTGTTTACAGAATTAAATTTTGTACATATATATATATAAAGCTCATTGATTCCTTTTCTAATACAGTACCTGCTTAGCTTGGCCAAAGCACACAGAAATCCTCTGTTATTTGCATTCAATTAAATTTCATGTGCTTATGGCACATTTTTTAAAATGTTGCCTGTTTTGAAAGCTCACAGCAGTATAGTAGTTTACAATTCACACCTTTCTTTGCAGTAAGTCCATGTCCGCAAAGGAATTAGTAAAATAACTTCTCTTGTATGCTTGTGATGAACATTCACAAAATACTCATTTATAAGAAGGCAAAGTAGTGTGGTTCTTTCCTTGCAGTCTTCTCTTCCTATCTTCCAATCCTTTATCTACTTTTTGGGAAGGCGTACATAATGCCAAATTAAACACTAAGCTGCCGATATGTACAATTTTTCTTTCTAAGAATGCTTATGTGATTTATACGGACCGAAAGACATTGCTGAAAATAAAGGTGGTGATGGTGGCTGAGGCATTGTAGTCTAGCTTATTTTTTTTATTTTATTTTATTTATATCCTATCTTTATTATTTTTACAAGTAACTCAAGCTGGTGAGCATACCCAGCACATCTTCCTCCTCCTATTATCCCTACATCAACAACCCTATGAGGTGAGTTGGACTGAGAGAATGACTGGCCCAAACTCATTCAGTTTACTTTCATGGCTAAGACAGAATTTTTAGCTTGATACTAAATCCCTAGACCAGTTACTATTAAAACAGGTGATTTTTAAAAAATACATAGGTAAAAATATGAAGTGAGCCAAGGAAGAAGACTATAGGCCTCGGTGCTCATGGCACAGGTTGTCTATCCCTGTGTTCGATTATTATTCTTACTGTTATTGAAAATAAGCAAGTTCAAAAAAAGAAAAAAAAACCATCATCACATGCAGCATGTCGTTTGGTTACAACAGTGGTGGGTTTCAAAAATTTTTCGAACCTACTCTGTGGGTGTGGCCTCCTTTGTGGGAGTGGCTTGCCAGCCATGTGACCTGGTGGGAGTGGCTTGCTGGCCATGTGCTCTCTCTCTCTCTCTCTCTCTCTCTCTCCTTCCTTTTGTCTCTCCCCCTTTTTTCTTTTTTTCTTTCATCTCTCTCTCACTTTTTCTTTTTCTTTTTTCATTTCTTTCTTTCTTCCTTTCTTTCTCTTTCTCTTTCTCTCTCTGTGTGAGTCTGTGTGTGAGTCTGTGTGAGTCTATGTGTTTGTGTGTGTGTGTGTGTGTCAGTGGTGGGTTTCAAACATTTTTGGAACCTCTTCTGTAGGTGTGGCCTGCTTTCTGGGTCCACTGGTGGAACCTCTTCTAACCAGTTTGGTAGATTTGACGAACCAGTTCTACTGAACTGGTGCGAACTGGTAGGAACCCACCTCTGGGTTACAAGTGTTTTAACATCTACATCTTCAAATAATATTTACCATCTCAAATGTTTCATCTAATATAACTAAAGGCCTCATTTTCATTCTACAATATATATTCAGTTAACATTAGCATTATTTTCCCCCAGAAAGTATACGTATATTCATTGTTATCCTTGCATTTCATACCATCAATGTGATGATGGGTTTTTTTTCTTTTTTTGTGTTTTTTCCTTTTTTTTTTTCCTTTTTCTTTTTTCTTTTTAACCCTAGGTTATTGTGGTGTCTATTAAATATATAACAGAGAGACACGTGTGTGTGTGTGTGTATGGGGGGAAACGTAGTAGGGATGGATTGCTACAGGCAGGGGAGTAAGAAACGATACGAAATCAAAATCTATTAAATGAAACAACGAATGTATAAGAATGACAAAGGTTAAAACACCTGTAATCAAATGACATACTGTATGGGATGATGGGCTTTGTTTTCTTTGTGTGTGTGTGTATGTGTGTGTGTGTGTGTGTTTTCTCCCTCTGCCTTTCTTTTTCTATTGTGATGTGATTATGTTGTCTATGTAACAAAAATAAAATAAATTCATATTTTAAAAAAAGAAAGAAAATAAGCACGTTGTGGAAGGGTATCACAAACCTTATTATAAGGCATCTATTTGCTTCACTTAGGGTCAAGTTATGTTCAGAAATATTCTTAAAAAAAGGAAAAAAATTTACTCCTCGGTTATTTTTGTTAGGTATAATTACTGATTGTACAGTGGTAGAGGTTAATCTGATTTTGCATTTAATAACGGCAGCAAGACTGTTGGTGGCGCAATACTGGAAGAAGGAAGATTTGCCTACAATCCAAGAATGGACACTGAAAGTCACAAATTTAGCTGAGATGGCGAAAATATCTGCATATCTTAAAGACCGTTCAAATGAGAGATACAAACGAGACTGGAAAAAAAATGGATCGATTATATACAAAATAAATATGGAACTAAGAAATTCCAGATAGCCTATGCTTAGGACTAGGAATGATCTGAACTGTTTAAAGTTAATTTAGCAAGGAGGAGCTAAGTTCAATGTAAAGAGGTTATTAATTTCTTACTTTTATTTTTTATCAATATATCTTAGACTGTGGTTGTTAAATATCTATACCGTGTACGGGTTCTGGGAAGTCGGGGGGGGGGGAGGTTGTGGGGACTCGGCGGCTCGGGTGGGGGGGGGAAACTATTCCAGGTTTGATTTTAAAGTAGTATGATTGCACATGTATGTTGTCTTCTCTTACAACATGATATTGTCTATGTAACTATATACATGTGATTATATGTTATGGAAATGAAAATAAAATATTCTTCTTAAAAAAAAATAAGGTAGTTCTGTAAGGGTATCACAAACCTTATTATAAGGCATCTATTTGCTTCACTTAGGGTCAAGTTATGTTCAGAAATGGAGAGAGGATGGGAACCATCAAATTCACCCAGTTTCAAGGTAGGTGATGGATATTTATTTATGCCTTGCACTATATTATTGCACTCTATTTTTATGGCTGTGGATTTCAATTTGAAGATATAGTATAACTTTGCTTTGTTTTATACTTTATGATGACATGAAAGTAAAAGGATATATGGCAATAAAATTTAGTGGATTACATAGCAATAAAAGAATATCTTTTTTAAAAAATGAATAGGATCATTTATGTTAGAGACTGAATAAAAAATTAATGTTAAGGAATAGAAATATGGTAGGCTAATTTTTTTTATTCCTTCTGAAAAGTGAAATAAAATTTACAATTTAGAATAGTTGCTCTAGTAGAATTTCTTTCTTTCCTCTTATGCAGCCTCCTTCCTCTTCCTCTTCTTTTGCCTTTCATTTAAAACAATGTCATGTTTTGATAGCCAAATATTGATGAAAATTGTAATAGTACAATAGCCTGGATTCATATTAGCAAGAGTATATATTCAAGAGAAGATACATAATTTAAACCTGACGCTTCCCAGATGTGTTGGAATTGGAGCATCAAGATTTCCCAATGTATTTGGATGTCATTAGTTTGGCAAAAGTTGCCTTAAATTATCCCAATTGTGGGAGGTTTATTATAATCATATATAAGAATCATGCTTTTAATATGTTATATTCCTGTGTCATATTTAGAAAATGTACTGTACAGATATATAGAACTTCAGATTTTAAAAAATGATTAACAAATAATTAGCATTATCAGATAGAAAACTAAAATGTAGGCATGGAAAGGATTAAAGCGTCAGTTATCTGTATTGCAACTGAAAAATTAATTAATTCAATTATATTTGAATATTTCCATCAATGAATTATCTATGTCCTTTTTGAGCTTTAAGAATTATTGAATTTACTTAGAATTGTTAAGCAAAAGTGCATTGAATGATTTTTTAAAAACTCATTGATAAGTTTATGTATTCAATTTCTATAGTCATTAATCTCATCAAACAATTCTGAATGGCTCACAATTGAAAAACATATATTACAATTAAAATCTTAAAAAACATTTTTCAAATAATAAAAACATTAAAATTTCTTATTCAAGTACATACAAAGCAAGACATTTGGCAAGTGAACAATATAGCCAGGTAGCAGAACATTGGCACATGAAGCACCCCAGGTTCGGCAGTATAGCTAAGGTTTTAAAGCTTTATGGAAGGCTAACAGGGTTGAGGCCATTCTAATCTCTGAAGGGAAGATGTTCCACACAGCAGGGGCTGCTGCAGAAAGAACTCATCTTCTAGGGTTCACTGACAAAAGGGCAACTGATAAAACCGTGCCCGACTAAAACGCGGTGACAAAACCGCAAGTTCTAAACCACGCCAATGAATGAGCGCTGAATCGCGCCAACAACAGCGCGGTGACAGAAGCGCGCTATGAACCTAAACCTAAACCTAGCCCTAATCCTAACGCTAACCCTAACGCTAACCCTAACCCTAAACGTAATGCTAACCCTAACCCTAAACGTAACCCTAAATGTAACCCTAAATGTAACCCTAACCCTAATGCTAACCCTAATGCTAACCCTAACCCTAACCCTAACCCTAAACGTAACCCTAAACCTAACCCTAAACCTAACCCTTACCTTAACTTAAATCGCCCTTAAATCGCCCTTCGGTCGACGCCTGTTGTTGGCGGCCTGTTGTCAACGCATTGATGACGTTGCGGTTTTAGCTATGCGCTTTTGTCGGCGCGCTTTTGTCGTGCACGCTTTTGTCGGGTCACGGTCTTCTAGTCCCTGTTAGCCAACATTCTTTGGCTGATGGGATCTGCAGCATGCACATCCTATCTGATCTGGTCGGAAAAATTGAAACACTGGAAAAAAGGTGATCCCTCAGGTACCCTGGTCCCAAGCCATGTAGGGCTTTATAGGTAACCACCAACACCTTGAATTGCACCTGGAAAAACACACTGGTGCAACTCACGCAGGAGTGATGTTACGTGTGTCATATATCTGGCACCACCTGCGAGAATTTAAAAATTAAGAAGGAAATAAAAATGACAATTCCAGAAAGGAACAATTTCCTTGTGTTAGACTTACCAAGGAGGCTGTTTAAATTATTGGAGAAATTCATAACAAGGATCCACAATCATCTGAATAAAGAGAAAGATTGTATTTTAAAAAAAGGAATACAAAGTTGGTTTATAAGACCAGGTTAAAATGGGGCATGTTATTTGTCATTCTTTTTAGAGGCTGATGTTTGGACTGGAAAAATGTGGCATATTGGATTTGGAGGCATTTAATATGATGGTTTCTCCCCTACAGTTACTTCATGTACCCTAATTTGATAGCATTTAAACTGGCTCTGTATCTAATTATCTTTTCACTTTAAGAAAGTTTTGTGAATTGGTTTTTAAAGGAGAAATTATCCTTCTTTGTTATGTTAAATGTTAATCTTTTTTGTGTTAGGATTCTGGGGATTACTTAATATTTTCTAAATATGGATTTGTTTAGAGTTTAAAGTTGAGATATGTAAGTATTTAATTGGATATATTATTATTTGGGATAGTTTTCTTTGGAACTTTTGGTATTTTGGATGGAAAACTGAGGCATGTTTTTTTTTTAAAAAAGGGGGAAATGGTCCCTCTTTGTCATATTAAACTTTATTTTTTTGTTTATATTAGGATGTCAGGTCCACTTCATGCCTTTCAAATGGGGTTCGTCTTACTGCTAAAATTGAGATGTGGAATGTTAAGTTTTATATATGTTAATTAATGTTGTTGTTTTGCAGCTCTGTTTGGATTTTTGCTGATAATTGGATTGTAAAAGATACTACTTATTTTATTTGTCCATTGTTAAGAGATGAGTTATGGAATGAAGAGTTTTATATTTGTTAATTAAGAGGAGCTGAAGAGGTTATGAAATTGATTATACATAGGATGAGGATGAGAAGCTACTTTTTTAGGGGAATTCTTTTTACTTTTTTGGCTTTCTTACACTAACTTTTACTTTTCTTTTCTTTTTTTACTTTGTATTATCTTTTATTGTTGGAACTAAAACTTTTAAATAAATATGAATAAATTTATAAATAAAAAATAAATATCATAGAAAACAAGGCAGAAGTCACTCTATAAGTACCAGGAATAGGGCTTATATTAATCCCAGGTCTATTTACCAACTGTGTTTCTCTACCTATTCAAATAAAAAAGGATCGTGTTCTCAGTACAACACCAAATGCATTATGTAGCTGAATCTATATAGGTACCTGTTCTGACCCCCTCCTCCGTCCAGTAACGAATGCCGAGACAAGCTTAACTGGAATGTACTTTAATAGCAAGACACCAAAACCTCGGTGGCTGAAAGCCAAGCAGAACAAACAGATAAGGACC
Organism: Thamnophis elegans; assembly: GCF_009769535.1. NCBI lineage: Eukaryota > Metazoa > Chordata > Lepidosauria > Squamata > Natricidae > Thamnophis > Thamnophis elegans. The sequence continues at coordinate 78,425,628 of NC_045546.1, read as the reverse complement.
TTGGCAGCAACTCAGACAAACTCAGGCAGCAATAAACACAGATAAGGCTTGGCAGCAATCCAGCCTGCCAAGCTCCCAGTAATGTCCTCCGACATTCAATCCTGCGTGACTTCTGCAAAGAGGGCCGTGTGCACAAGTAGCTTGTGGTTAAATGCAGCACTGCAGGCTACTGCTAGATCAGCAGGTCAGCGGTTCAAATCTCACCGGCTCAGGGTTGACTCAGCCTTCCATCCTTCCGAGGTGGGTAAAATGAGGACCCAGATTGTTGGGGGCAATATGCTGACTCTCTGTAAACCGCTTAGAGAGGGCTGAAAGCCCTATGAAGCGGTATATAAGTCTACTGCTATTGCTATTGCTATTGCTATTGCTATTGCTATTTTTATAGTTGAGAGAGGAGCCTAATGACCACCAGCTGAGTGCAATCACCTCCTGTAATTGCGTAAGTGTTCCTGACGCCTAGTAGCTCTTCAATGGCGTGCATCCAGGAACAACTCACTACTGGCCTCCGGCTCAATCTCCCTTGTCTCCTCCCCACTGTTCCAAGGCTCATGCGCCTCCTGGTGGCCAACCAGCCTCTCTGCGCCCTGCTCGGAGTCGGAACCCTGTCCAGGGTCCTCTACATCCTCCAAAGCCAACTCATAGGGCCCCTCGCTGTCGGAGTCTGGTGGCAGCTCCAATGGCTCCTGCTGGGCCACAACAGGTACCCACATTCTATGATAACATGATGAATTCCACTGTCTCTAAAGAAACAAGCTGAAGAGACCCTTCCTGATTTTGCATCATCAGATTTCTGTGAGGACAAGAATTATGAATCAGAGTATGAAGTAAGTCTCAATCCTTTGGCCAAAAATGACCTTCCCATGAAAACCCTTTATTCAGATCACTTGCTTCTATTATCATCACAGAAATCCTAACACCCAGACTATTCCCTATAAAGCAAGCAAGAAATCAAATCAGTGTTGGTGAAAGATTATTCCAAGCTTCAGCTCACATGAGCAACGGATTTGCTTTTAGGGAATGCTAAGCTATTGCATTAATTTATCAGAATGAAAGCAGAATCTGCTTTGCCAACTGATGAAAGAGTTCAGACAGCGAAATATATTTTCTTACGTTTTTCCTTTTATGCAGAGTTTGAAATATGTCCAAAAGCAAATTTGCAGCTAGCATAAAATAAGGGAACGGCTTCATGTGATTGTTTCTTTTAAGTTAAAGATAAGGACTAATATGCAAGACTTGAAGGCGTACTATACTCCAAAGTTCAGTTCTCAAAGTCTCCTCTCCTAATTATCAGAAACAGCGGGAATATCTGAAATCAATATTCTCCCAGGCCCTACCTCCTTGGTTGCTTGCAAGCCCTGTCCAATTTGGTCATTCGGTGGTACCCTTCAAGGAAGATAGAGTAGAATTACTTGCATGTACTCCAAATACTGCCAACCTAGCAGTTCGAAACCATGTAAAAATGCAAGTAGAAAAATAGGAACCCACTCCCAGGAGGAGGAGGAGTGGGATAGAAGGAAGAGGGGTAGAGAGGGCGGGAGAGAGGATGGGAGGGAGGGTGAGAAGGAAGGGAGGGAGTGGAGTGGGAGAGAGGAGTGGGAGAGGGGGCGGGGAAGTAGGGTAGAGGGGAATGATGGAGGGAAGATAGTAAGTGGGAGGGGGCAGAAGAAGGAGGTGTATGGAGAGCGGAAGAGGTATATTGGGTTTCTATTTGAGTTTGAGTTTTATTTTATTTATATTTCTGGGGGTATTGTTGACAAGAGGAACTGCTGTGATTATTGTTTAATGTTCTATGGCCCCGGTTATGCACAGTATATATGTGACTGTATGAAAATGAAAAATGGAAAATAAAAACATTTTAACGACAAAAAAAAAAAGAAAAAGAAAAATAGGAACCACCTTTGGTGGGAAGGTAACGGCGTTCTGTGCACCTTCGGCATTTAGTGATGTCGGTCACTTGACCACGGAGACGTCTTCGGACAGCGCTGGCTCTTTGGCTTTGAAACGGAGATGAGCACTGCCCCCCTAAAGTCGGGAACGACTAGCACATATGTGCGAGGGGAACCTTTACCTTACTCCAAATGAAGCACCTGCAAGGTTGGCTCTGTCAGGAAAGACCTGCTTGAAAGCCATCTTTGTATTTTGAAACAGATCTCCTTGGGAAACCAAATGATGTCATCGAAGGAGGTTGAATTTCAGGCCCTGTTTGTTTGTTTATTGCTATAAGTCCCTACTTCACAAGAAATTGAAGGTGGGTGGTGTAAAATGCTAAATTAAAAATACATAAGAAACAATCAGAATTTTAAAAATAATATAAAAAGGTACCTAAAACAAGAGAGGATTAGAATGATTCTATAAAGGAACCATTGCAAAATCTCTCCAGCCCCTAGAAGATCCCAGGCCAGATGACATAGTCAGTTCTTGAGAGGCTTGTAGAATGTTGGGAGGGATGGAGTTAATCTGGTTCACCGACAAATGCGCGCTCCACAAAAGCGCGCCGACGAAACCACAGCGAGAAAACCGCGAAGTCGAAATCGCACCGATGAATGCGTGCAGAAGCGCACCGACAACAGCGCCCCAACAAAAGCACGCCTTCAACAAACAACTAATAACAACCTAATAACCCTAACCCTAAACCTAACCCTAAACCTAACCCTACACCTAACCCTAAACCTAACCCTAAACCTAACCCTAAACCTAACCCTAAACCTAACCCTAAACCTAACCCTAAACCTAACCCTAAACCTAACCCTAACCCTAACCCTAAACCTAAACCTAACCCTAAACCTAACCCTAAACCTAACCCTAAACCTAACCCTAAACCTAACCCTAACCCAACCCTAAACCCAACCCTAAACCTAACCCTAACCCTAACCCTAACCTAACCCTAACCCTAACCCTAAACCTAACCCTAAGCCTAACCCTAAACCTAACCCTAAACCTAACCCTAAACCTAACCCTAAACCTAACCATAAACCTAAACCTAAACCTAAACCTAACCCTAAACCTAACCCTAAACCTAACCCTAAACCTAACCCTAAACCTAACCCTAAACCTAACCCTAAACCTAACCCTAAACCTAACCCTAAACCCTAACCCTAAACCTAACCCTAAACCTAACCCTGAACCTAACCCTGAACTGAACCCTAACCCTAACCATTACCTTAACTTAAATCATGCTTTTGTGGGCGCAATTTTGTCGGCGCGTTGTTGTGGGTGCGTTTATGACATCGCGGTTTTCTCACCGCGGTTTTGTCGGCGCGCTTTTGTCGTGCGCGCATTTGTCGGGTCACAGTTAATCTCACTTCTGGGGGAAGAAGATTCCAACAAGGCAGGCACAGCAACAGAGAAGCCCCCACCCCTCCGCTCCTGGGACACCCCCCCAAATGTAATTTCATTGCAGATGGGATCCACAGCATGCCTTCTCTCCCTGAGCAGATGGGCCAAGCAGGTGTAATCAGGGAGAGGCATCCCTTAGAAAACTCAGCCCCATGCCATAAAGGGCTTTAAAGGTCAAAACTTTGAATTAGACCAGGAAGCAAACTGACAACAGTGCAGCTTGTAGAGCTAAGATGTAACATCTATCATTCTAGGGGTACGTATTATATAGGGGCTACAATTCCATGTAAGAAGTATATATATATTTTCCCTTGAGACCTTTCACAGTATCTTTCTCAGTTTTTTTCTTTCTGGGATTTCAGCCAACTTGATAGGATATATGAAAATATTATGAATGGGCTTTGATTAGTGCTAGTTAAAACCCAAAAGCTGTGGAAGACATCTTATAAGGAATCTGCCTAGAGAAACTGCAAACTATTTCTGTGCATGAAAAAATAATTAGATAGATAGAAAAATACTGAGGATTGTTTTACATATGCATGAACGTTCTCTGCTTTCTCTACAGATTTAATTTTCAGCTTAGTTCATGAACCAATTCCACATAAAAGCTTTGTTCTGCTGTGATTTGAAAATTAAGTTTATGGTGTTAATAGCTCCATCAGCATACAGCTATTGCTTGATCTTTTCGTTGTGAAAGGATCTGATCCACCTTTTTAATTGTTTGGTTTTGTCATTTCTGTTTCTTAGAAATATATTTCAGTTCAGGAAAAGGGCACCAATTTTATGATATTTTTTTCTCTTTTGTTTAATGCTTCCCCTTTTTTTTGTAGTTTTCTAATTTGCTGCCCATATGAAAGACTCCCTAAATGTGCTGTGTTTGTTCTTCAGTAAGTCAGAAAGTAGGAGGAAGAACCTTCTAATTTTTATTGAATTGTTCCATTGTTATATATTGTCATAATCGAGTGAGGACTACAAAGTTTATGCTCTGTGAAATAAATTGACTTTAAAGCGCATAATTCTTTTTTGAGTTGAAGCAAACTTACTTTTCTCTTCCAAAACCCCGGGCATGTATTTCTAATATAAATATGGAGCATAAATATAAAGTTTAAGTCCACTGAACTCATTGACTTAACTTTCTGTGAATTCATATTGAACGTGCTTTTTAAGCTATTTTAAATTTAAATTTATTTTTTTACATGTATTGCTATTTATTTATTTTACACTTTAAATAGCAGGTGAGATATTACAACCAATTAAAATAACCACAATAAAGAGAAACAGATTGTTTAAAAAAAAATTAATAAAAACAGCACAACATGTTTGGAGTGAATCAAACCCCTACAAATATCATCAAAATAAGCTCATCCAACAGCCCAACTTTCCCAATGCTTGGGAAAGATCCTGATATTCAGCATTTTTTAGGAACCTGGCAAGGTCAGGACCATCCTAATCTCCCAGGGGTGGAGGTGGGGGTATAAATTGTTCCATTAGGGCATTTGAAGACGCAGAGAAAATTTGCTTCTCGAATCTCATTTGATGGCATTAATATGAAGGATCTGGATCATGCCCACCTTTTCAGATCTTATAGGGACAGAGGTGGGTTCCTACCAGTTCGCGCCTATTCGGTAGAACCGGTTCGTCAAATCTACCGAACCGGTTAGAAGAGGTTCCACCAGTGGACCCGGAAAGCAGGCCACACCTACCGAAGAGGTTCCAAAAATTTTTGAAACCCACCACTGCCACACACACACACACACACACAAACACACACACACACAGACTGACACACACACACACACACACACACACACACACACAGAGTAAGAAATAAATAAATGAAAAAAGAAAAAAGAAAGAAAAAGAGTGAGAGAGAGATGAAAGAAAAAAAGAAAAAAGGGACAGAGAGACAAAAGGAAGGAAAGAGAAAGAGAGAGAGAGAGAGAGAGAGAGAACACAGGGCCGGCAAGCCACTCCCACCAGGTCACATGGCCAGCAAGCCACTCCCACAAAGGAAGCCACACCCACAGAGTAGGTTCCCAAAAATTTTGAAACCCACCACTGTATAGGGAGCATAATTGGAGATAAGCAGTCCCATAAGTAACCTGCAAGGCAGACCAGACTAAAAAAAATATTCTATATAGGTCAGATTACTATATAAATATAGTACATTCATCATCAACAACTATAATAATAGAATCTCTTAAGTCTTGATGTACTTCCCCTCTCCCAAAGTTAATCTTTGTATGAACTAGGGATGGGGCTTGTCTGAGTTGTTTTCTCAACATGTTTTGTTGGCCTGGGCTCAATCCCTGCTTATCTGACCATTGCCTTAGTAGTCTTATATAGTCTTAGTAGTTTGCTTTCTATATAACCCACCAGTATGACACACACAGTTTTATAGATGATATCCAGCATCATGAATTGCAGATGGAAATCTACTAGGGGCAAACACAGCTCACAAAGTGGGTGTTACATGGATGTATGCCTATAACTACCTGCACCACTGTCTTCTGGACCAGATATGGCTCCTGTATTGTCTTTAAGGGCAGTTCTATGTAGAATGCATTGCAATAATGCCTACAGGCCCCAGAATGAGTGATAGTGAATAGGGCATCTGCTTTGCTCAGAGTCCTATGTGTGTCTCCCATGGAAGAGTGGTGGGTTTCAAAAAATGTTCGAACCTTCTCTGTGGGTGTGGCCTCCTTTGTGGGAGTGGCTTGCCGGCCATGTGACCTAGTGGGAGTGGCTTGCCGGCCACGTGTTGTCTTTCTCTTGCGCGCGCGAAAGCACATGTATAGACTCAGTGGTGGGTTTCAAATTTTTTTCGAACCTACTCTGTCGGTGTGGCCTCCTTTGTAGGAGTGGCTTGCTGGCCATGTGACCTGGTGGGAGTGGCTTGCCGGCCACGTGTTGTCTTTCTTTCTTTCTTTCTTTCTTTCTTTCTCTCTCTCTCTCTCTCTCTCTCTCTCTCTCTCCTTCCTTTTGTCTCTGTCCCTTTTTCCTTTTTTTCTTTAATCTCTCTCTCACTTTTTCTTTCTTTTTTCTTTTTTCTTTCTTTCTTCCTTTCTTTTTCTTTCTCTCTCTCTCTCTTTCTGTGAGTCTGTGTGTGTGTGTGTGTCTGTGTGTGTGTGTGTGTGGGTGTGTCTGTGTGTGTGTCAGTGGTGGGTTTCAAAAAATTTTGGAACCTCTTCTGTAGGTGTGGCCTGCTTTCCGGGTCCACTGGTGGAACCTCTTCTAACCGGTTCGGTAGATTTGACGAACCAGTTCTACTGAACTGGTGCGAACTTGTAGGAACCCACCTCTGCTCTCCACCCAAAGAAGTTTGATATTACAGGGATTTCATCCTATAATCTGAAAGCCTGGGACTCTAACGAGTTGTGTTATTAGGCTTTGTATTATTAGGCTTTCTCGGGGTTTTTTTCACTATTGAAATGAAAGTATATTTAATTGACACTTCCCTGCAGGGGAAGATCTGTAGTGGTTAAATTTAAGAAAAGTTGCCTTAAATTTTTTTACCACTACTTGCATTATAGAAGAAATATGAAAAGGACAATCCAGAAGTGACAATAAATAACTGGAAAAAACAATATAAATACAGTGCATAGCTACATACATGAAATGAAAACATGTTAATTCATTATATAACTAAAATCATAAAAAAGGAGATTGCTGATAAACAATTGCTATATTGCTATTGGTAATGAATTCTATGATGTTCCTACGATGAAAAATCGAAAGTTGAATTAAGACATAAATTCAGAGACAACTTGTTAAACAGCTAGCATATTAGATATGCCTTAATTTGTAAAATAGATTATAGTTCATTTGTGAAAAAAAAAATAGTTCATTCCACAGAACGATTACAAAATGATTCAGAAGTATTTCAGGTCTTGCAACAGACTTCTTCGCTATTCTTAGAGCAACTCATCCTTTTTTCAGATTTGTGTATGAAACCTGGAAAAAGATGTGATTGCTTTTTTTCTTTATTTTCTCAAATTTATCCCTGGATGCTCCTGGCAACTTTGAATCATAATAAAACTCTATTAAGAAAAATAGATTTAGCAATAACAAACAATTAAGCCAATCATATTGGAAATAAAAACAGCCATTAGTACAAACTTAAATGAGTTTCAGACCCAGGGAACCACAGACCAGTCAGCATAACATCAATACCTGGGAAGTTGCTGGAAAAGTTAATAAAAAACAGATCCTAGGAACATCGAAAAACAAATGAAGTTATAACTAAAAGCCAGCACAGATTTGTTAAAAACGGATCATGCCAAAACAATCTTATTTAATTCGTTGACAAAATGACTGAATTAGTAGACCAGCGAAATGCTGTGGGTGGACGTAGTATACTTAGATTTCAGCAAGGCATTCAACAAAGTAGACCACAACCTACTTTTTAGTAAGCTAGGAAAAATGTGAGATAGACAGCATCACCACCAGATGGATTTGTAAATGGCTGACAAATGAGTAGCAATAGCAATGGCAGTTAGACTTATATACCTCTTGATAAGGCTTTCAGCCCTCTCTAAGCGGTTTACAGAGTCAGCATATCGCCCCCACAGTCTGGGTCCTCATTTTACCCACCTCGGAAGGATGGAAGGCTGAGTCAACCTTAAGCCGGTGAGATTTGAACTGCCGAACTGCAGATAGCAGTCAGCTGAAGTGGCCTGCAGTACTGCACTCTACCCACTGTGCCACATCGGCTCCAGAGTAGCCTTAATGGTATAACATCTACATGGAGGGAAGTAAGCAGTGGGGTACCACAAGTTTCCGTCTTAGCCCAGTACTCTTCAATATCCTCATAAAAACTTAGATGAGGGAATAGAAGGGGAACTCATCAAATGTGCAGATGACATTAAACTGGCAGGAATAGCCAACACTCAGAAGGAAAGCTCAGGATCTGAAAAGATCTTGACAAACTTGAACAATGGACCCTATCTAATAAAATGAAATTTAATGTGGAAAAAAAGCAAGGTTTTCACTTAGGTAGGAAAAAACCAAATGTACAAGTACAGATTATGCAAAACCTGGCTCAAAAACAGTAACCATATCAGGAGAGAGGAATGGTAGTGGGGGAGGGGAAGTAGGGTAGAGGGGAATGATGGAGGGAAGATGGAAAGTTGGAGGGGGGCGAAAGAAAGGGTGTATGGAGGGTCGAAGAGGTACATTGGGTTTCTATTTTTGGGGGTATTATTGACAAGAGGAATGGCTGTGTTTATTGCTTAATGTTATATGGCCCCGGTTATGCACAGTATATATGTGACTGTACAAAAATGAAAATGGAAAATAAAAAAATACATTTACTAAAAAACAGTAACCGCGAGAGGGACCTTGGAGTCTTAGTGGATGACCAATTAAATATAAGCCAGCAGTATGTGACAGCAACCAAAAAAATTAATACAATCCTTGGTTTAGTGGTGGGTTTCAAAAATTGTTCGAACCTATTCTGTGGGTGTGGCCTCCTTTATGGGAGTGGCTTGCCGCCCATGTGACCGGATGGGAGTGGCTTGCCGCCCATGTGACCAGATATGAAGATGCCGACAACACTTGTCAGAACCACCTTAAATTACCTCACACACAGCACTGGCATGCATAAGAATATGACGTAAACTTGTTTTTTAAAAGGCATCTTTGGTTTGCGTTAAAACAACCTCAACACACGCAATGTTCTGATTGCACCACAATCGCAGTTGTCATCCTTACCTTTCACAGAGGCACTGAGTTTTATAAATATGAGCACGATAGTGTAGAATAATCATATCCAAGGACCAGTGGTGGGTTTCAAAAAAGTTTGGAACCTCTTCTGTAGGTGTGGCCTGCTTTCCGGGTCCACTGGTGGAACCTCTTCTAACCAGTTCGGTAGATTTGACGAACCGGTTCTACCCAATAGGTGCGAACTGGTAGGAACCCACCTCTGCCTTGGTTATATCAACAGAAGCACAGAATCAAAATCACATGACGTATTAGTACTGCTTTATAAAACCCTTAGTAAGACTATGCCTGGAATTTTGCATCCAGTTTTGATCACATTACAAAAGAAGATGTTGAGACTTTGGAAAAAGTGCAAAGTGCAGAAAAAGAGCAACTGATGATTAAAGGCCTAGAGACTAAAACATATGAAAGATGGTTGCACAATTTGGGTTTAGCTAAACTAGAGAAAAGGACTAGGGGGGAACGTGACAGTAGTATTCCATTAGTTAAGAGGCTGCTCCAAAGAGGAGGGAGGTCAATTTATTTTCCAAAGCACCAGATGGCAGGACAAGTCACAATGGATGGAAACTAATCAAGGAGAGGAGCAACCTGGAATTAAGGAGAAACTACCTAACAGTGAGGACAATTAACCAGTGGATCACTTGCTGTCAGAAGTTTTTAGATTGCATTTAAAGGTAATCAAAGAGATTGATGACTGTAAGGTAATTTTGAAAGAAACACCCCAAAACTCTGGTTATTATATGGAAGGCTCTGGGCCTAGTTAATTCTAAGCAGACTTTCTTTTGTTAGTAGCACTGACAAAACATGCTACTACTTGTGCTGCCACCTGTGCTGCCCATTCTTACTACTAGGGCTTATGTTTTGGGTAGGTCATATACTCCACTGTTCTAACTCCCCTCGTTCCACACCAAAGCACACTCGAGCCAAAGATAAGTTACGGCATTTAATTAACAGACAGACAGGTCCTTGGCAGCAAACCGGCACAGACAAGCTTGGGCAGCAATCCAGCCTGCCAAGCTCACAATAATGTTCTCCAACATTAGTTCCTGCGTTGACTTCTGCAAAAGGGGCGTGTGGACAAGCAGTCCTTTTATAGTCTGGAGAGGAGCCTAATGACCACCAGCTGAGTACAATTACCTCCTGTACTTGCGCAACTGTTCCTGACACCTATTAGCTCTTCGGTGCCGGGCATCCAGGAACAACTCACTGCTGGTGTCCGGATCACACTCCCTTGTCTCCTCCCCACTGGTCCAAGGCTCAGGTGCCTCCTGGTGGCCAACCAGCCTCTCTGCGCCCTGCTTGGAGTTGGAACCCTGTCCAGGGTCCTCCACATCCTCCAGAGCCGACTCATAGGGCTGTCAGAGTCTGGTGGCAGCTCCAACGGCTCCTGCTGGGTCACAACATTCCCCCCCTCCCCCCAAAAATCAGGCTAGGACTTATTTTTGGGAAAACACGGTAAAATATGCTAAAAATCCCACATTAAAAAAAAATTCACAGAGAATCCTGCAGAAAGACTGTATTAATAAATAATAAATAAAGATGTGCTGTCAATGTGAAGGTCAGAAAACATTTTAAACTCATTTAAGAAGCACACACAGTTTTATACGGTGATTTCTTCCTCCTGTCCTACACCGCCACCCCATCAAAGTTGCTACTGAAGCTTATGAAGATTCATTTAACTGATGATAATGTAAACCTATGTTGCCTATCCAACTGGAATCCAAATGGTATGGTTCATTGAGTAATTGGGTTTATATTTTTAAAGCTACATGCATAGTGCTCCTTCCTCCTATTTAGCAACTGTGAGGTAAGGAAGTCAGAGGGCACTTGAGCTTCTGTGATGAAAGGTGGACAAGAATATACCACAGGTCTCTTCATTTTCTGTCCCATACCACTGTACCACACTGGTGTACTTCTAAAAGCAATCATATACTGTATGTGTACTATATAATCAAAAGGGACCATAGCAGGGGTGGATTTCTCGCCCCATTCCAACCGGTTCGGTTGGAACGGGGCTGGCGGCATCCTCGTGCACACGCGTGGTGCACGCATGCGTACTAGCGTCTGCGCGATGCTCCAGCTGCTCCTGGACGATCGCGCAGGCGCTGTATGCGTCCTGTGCATGCGTGGAAGCGCAGAACTTGTCAAAACTGGGTAAGGACTGCGGGCGGGCAGGCGCGCCCTTCGCCGTTCTTGGAAGTTACTTACTTCCGGGTTCGGCAACCAACCAGTTCGCAGGGACCGCCGCGAACCGGTTGAAATCCACCCCTGGACCATAGTGAATTTAAAAAGATTTGCAGTTTAGATAGCTTGGTTTTATTTCTTATGATATGTGTGGCATTTCCTTGTTTTTATTAATACAGCACTGAGCATTTGAGTAGTAATCCAAAATTAAGACTTGCGTTGTTTCTCATTATACAAACACAAGCTCACTATGCTGAGCTACGGGTGGGGGAAGCTTTTCCTGACCTTTTTTTAGCTGTTCGAAAGGTCAGCATAAAAAATGTTCTAATACAAAGCCAGTTCTTGTCTGACTTTGCTAATGTGACATTTGGATCAAGGTTGTGTCAGTGTGATGTGACAGCAGGCTAACATTGCCTGGCATTAACAAATAACATGAGGTCTAACTAGGAGAGGAAAACCATTTTCACAACCCAATCAATCCTGCAGCTTCCCATCTAAATGTGGAGAAAATCCTAGCTAAATATAGCCTTTTAAATGTTAACACCCGAAGGACAGTCCAATTGATCTTGGATTCTCGCTTTTAGTGGGTCAAATCTTATCTCCCAGATAGCTCTACAGTATTTAAGAGATTGCTTTATTGAATGTTCAATTTGCCAAGTGACAAGGAGATGGTTTAGAATATTAGCTATATAAATTATGGAATCCAAAGTGGTACTTATCGCTTACAAAGCCTGCTTCTCTCCTTTGTTTTTGCCAATCCTGTAAGGTCAGGCTGACCATCATCTTCTTACTCCCATTCATTAAGCCAGTGGTAGTCAACCTTTTTCTACCTACCGCCCACGAATGGATCTTTCTTGATGGAAAAATGTCCTTCACCACCCACCAGTTTTTGCGCAAGTGCGGAACATGAGCATATTTCTTTTTTTCAGACATGGGTTCTAAATTTGTTTCACAATTTAACAACTACGTTTACTCTCTCCACACAGGGCTTTTTCCCCTCCTCTTTTCCCTTTTATTACAAACACCAAAAACAATGCTGTATTAGGTGCCAATTTTTATTAAGTGTCACCATCAAAGCAAAATTCCTTTCCCTGCCTTCTTTTTTACCTTTCTTATAGTATTTCACTATATCAATGACCATTTATTGGCTTAAAATGCATTTCTTCCCAGAGGGACTGTCCCCACTAGTGTTGACTGACAATTTCCCTTCCCCCTGGAAACAAGCAATTGATCACAAGCTCGGCTCTTATGGGCTCTCACCATTATTCTTAATGTCCCTAGGCGTTGAGCAAGCAAAGCAAGTAGTAATCAATAGAATGAGGGACATGGAGTTCCAAGAAGAACTAAATAGGTTGCCTCTCCATAGTAGGGACAGAATCAAACAGGGTGTGTGGGAATCGGCAAGATATCTAAATGACCTGATCTCTCCACAACAAAGAATAGCTTTTTTCAGAGCCAGATTTAACATCCTTCCTTCAGCACTCCTCCAGGGCAGGTATAAGAGAACACCTATAGCAGAACGGGTTTGTATATGTGGTAAAGGAGAAGTGGAAGATAATTCACATGTTCTATTACACTGCGAGCTATACAGAGCTTGTAGGTCTGCATATATTCTCCCCTTATTAGAGAGATTGCCAGGGAGGGCAGACAATTTTTATCTAGGCTTTCACCTCCAGGACACTAACCCAGTTACCACGTATGCAGTGGCAAAGTTCTGTGCTGCTGCAATGTCCATAAGAAAAAAATTGGCTACAGAAGTATAGTACCATCTTGTACCAATTATCTGGACATACCTTTAACAATCCTTAGACCATAATGTTATTATCCACTTTTAATGTCAATACTTTTTAATTATATTTTAATGTTAGTATTTTTTTAATATAGTGTAAAAACAAATGTATATTGCTGGTCTTTGACCGTAATAAAGATCTTACTTACTTACTATATCAAGGATCTCTTTTTCCCTTTTTTATTTTCTCCTTCTTCTTCCTTTACTTCTTTCTTTCTTTTATTTTATAAGATAACAAAACTTAATTTATGAGCCAGACTAAAAACTGCTTACTCTCCTCCTTTATTTTATCCCCTTTTCTCTATTTTTCTTCCCTTTTTTTTTGTTAATTTTTTTTATCTTTTCCTTTTTATCTCCTTTTTTTTTACCTTCTTTGAGGCAATGTACAAAAGTAGGGCTGAGCTAGTTAGCCCACTGATTATTATTAGCCAACAACAATTCTCTCCTGCCTATAACTTTTCTTTCTCCTATTTTGCAACTGCTCTGCTCCGCTTTATTTTATAAGATAACAAAACTTATCTGCCTGTCCCTGCTATCAGTTTCCATTCCGCCCCTTCCTCTTCCCACGTGTTTGCTTGTTTGCGTGCACGCACACGTTGGTTTATTGATGTGTGCGCTCGTGCCTGCCCACTCGCTCAAAAGGAGGTTTTAACCTCTGAAGTCCCTACCGCCCACCTGGAATCCCGAAATGCCCACTAGTGGGCAGTAGGGACCAGGTTGATGACCCATGCATTAAGCAATGTGTCGGTAAGGATCTAAAAAGCATGCTTTCTTGTTTGTAGCACCTGTACTCTGGAACAGCATCCCTTCCCAGTTATGAATTGCCCTATATCTCTGCTCTCTTTTAAAGAAGCGTTGAAGACCTGTTTCCCCAGGGTTTAGGTAAGGGTGAGTTATGGACTACCTTTGTGAGAAGTTCTGATCTGTTCCATTGAGATTACCATCTTCCCTTTCTGTTGTTCTGTTTCTTTGATTTTCAGTTATTCTGCTCCTAGTCTCATCAAGAAATAGGGTGACGTTAGGAATATGAAAAATAAATCAGGGTAGGACCAAAGCAATTTACACTTGAGAGCAGATCATTCTGCATTCTGCACTGTGTGTTGCACTGATTCACCATCAATGCCTGTAGATTGTTCAAGATTATCTTTTTTTATTGAAAATTTTGAAAAAAAAACCTTTTACAATTATTTAGCAATAGCAATAGCAGTTAGACTTATATACCGCTTCATAGGGCTTTCAGCCCTCTCTAAGCAGTTTACAAAGTCAGCATATTGCCCCCAACAACAATCCGGGTCCTCATTTTACCCACCTCGGAAGGATGGAAGGCTGAGTCAACCCTGAGCCGGTGAGATTTGAACAGCCGAACTGCAGAACTGCAGTCAGCTGAAGTAGCCTGCAGTGCTGCATTTAACCACTGTGCCACCTTGGCTCTGTATTTACCTTCCTCCCCCTACCCTCCCCCCCAACCCCCCCAACCTCCCCCCCCCCGACTTCCCAGAACCAATACAGGGTATAAATCTTTAACAAAGATATTCTAAGATAAACTTTAAAAAAAAGTTAGTATCATCTTTCATTTGAGCTTTAACTCCTCTTTGCTAGGCTAGCTCTAAACAGATTATATCATTCCTTGTTTCTTCAGTCATAAACTATCTGGAATTTCTTAGTCCCGTATTTATTTTGAGTATAGTCAATCCATCTTCTCCACTCCAGTTTATATCTCTCATTTGAGTGGTCCTTGAGATATGCTGGTATTTTAGCCATCTCTGCTAGGTTTGTTACTTTTAATGTCAAGATTATTTTTTGAAGTATTAAAGTATTAAGGCATATGGCCTCTTCATGGTGATTTACCTTAGTTTGACACTGCAACCGTGAAATGAGCTTTTTATATATTTTAAAATGTTTATATATTTTGGCAAAGCTTGAGGCGACACACAGAAAAATACGGCAACCATTTAAAAAGCATCTTAAATCTAAGATTTTTATGTATTATAATTTCACCAGAAAAAGGTATTCTGTGCATCTATAATAAAATCAGCTACCCTGAGCTGTCAGAATTCATAATAATAGAGGCTGTGGGCTCTGCTGGATATTTGGAGAAAGGGTATGAAAAAATGTTCTATCCCCCTTTTGTTTCTGGCAAAAGGAAATCATCTGTCACCACAGATCCCACTGACATATTGAGATACTTCATTGAGAAATCAGGTTTGACAAATTCAAGATGCAGTCCGAAGAGCTATCACTGTTTGTATCAAATTTCACTTACCTTTTCTTAATATTTGAGTGAAATAAACTTTAAGCACCCATCGTGCCAAATGAAAAAAGAATTGCTGGATATCCTTCCGATTGATATGACTAGAATTTTCCCATCTTCCACAAGTGCGTATCTGAAGTGATAAACAGTTTTCTAAAAATGATGGTAACATTTCAGGCTGCATAAATAGTTAATGAGGGAAGTAATTATAGCTGGGATCCTCGGAAAAGTGAACTGTTTCATTCTCTGCTGTAAAGAAGGGACTTCTCTTTTTGAGTTTACTCAGCATAAATCTCTAACTGGAGCAAAGCCATGATTGAAGTGTGCTGTCCAACTAAATATATCAATGGATTGGCCTTTAGGCTTTTAACACAAAGCAAAATTATTCCCTAAATGCAGGCTGTCAGTTTGAAGAAATCAATTTCTTGCCTTCTTTAGCTCTCTCGTACAAGTCAGCATTATACTGGCTTTAAATATATTGAATGCTAGTAGACATATCCCAGAACAATAGACTAGATAAATAGTTAGTGCTCATTTTCCCCATCCTGTACCACCAATGGCCCATTGCGATCCCCAAGTGTGTTCAATTAGAACTTGCTCCCTTTCTGGAAAAAAAAACATAGAAGAAAATACACATTTCCTGTTTTGCAATGGAATTCCAATTCAGCAGGTTAACCAATTCAAACGTCTTGGGTTTCTGGTGGAAAAATAAAAAAAACAGCATCAAAATCAGAAGCTCACAGCAGAACTAGCCATGCTGCTCCAGTCTTTGGAACACAAACTGGTCTCTGTGGGGGGAAAAAAAACAAACTATTTTAGTGAAATCAAACATGTATGCAAATCTTTCCAGGCACTAGCACTGACATTCTTGCTGTATGCTTTGAGATAAGAACACTGTTAAAACAGACCAAAATAAACTTGATATTTTCTTAATGTGGTATCTACAGCACATACTGGCACGACTGCCTTAAGAATGATAACATATATACTGAGATGCAGTGAATAACCGACAGTTATAGATGAAACATAAGAAAGCAGATTCAGATGGTTTGGATGTATATGAAGAATGGCAGAACATTGCATGCTTCCCCAGACTACTGTGGACAACATGGTCTGCACTGTTGAAGGTCCAGCAAACAGCAACTAAAGAATGTGTTGGCAAAGCAAATTTAAGACCTTCTGAAAACCTAAGCCCTATTTGAATAATGTGAAACAAGCAGTCCTCAGTCAGAAAGCATGGAAACCTGTTACAGGAAATAGGCTCCAGAGGAGGAAAAAGAGAAGGGACCTTGGAGGTCTTCTAGTCCAACCCCCTGCTTAGGCAGGAAACCCTATACCATTTCAGACAAATGGCTGTCCAACATCTTCTTAAAGACTTCCAGTGTTGGGGAATTCACAACTTCTGGAGGCAATTTCTGTTCCACTGATTAATTGTTCTAACTGTCAGGAAATTTCTCCTCAGTTCTAAGTTACTTCTCTCCTTGATTAGTTTCCACCCATTGCTTCTTGTTCTGGAACGGGGCGAGGAACCCACCCCTGGCTGGAACCTATGGTATATGTGGGCGACAAGGAGAACAGCAGGGACTTAAAACGGGGAAAGTCAAATAGAAGTTGTTAAGAATGGGAACTAAAAGTGAACATGGGTATTGTAATAGATCCCTGAATTTTGTAACAAAAAGATGCGGCTTAGAAACTAAACAATGAGGAAGGAAAAAAAAAGTTGGGCTGTGAATGACTGTCACCGCGTGGTGGGTGGGTTGTATGTTTAAAATTGTATTTGTATGTTTCACTCTTAAAAAAAATGTATAACCAATAAAGATTACTTTAAAAAAAAAAAGAGTGATATGGTTCTCCAAATGCATCAAGAAACTCAACAGTCTGAAAGCTCTGTATATAATCTGAGGCCAGGAACTCAGATCATTTGATTTAGACCCACGTGCCTGAGCAGTTAGTACTTTTTGCTGGGATTAGTAAAAATTGGCAGCAATCCTCGGTATGTGTTTCTTGAGGGAAGGCATTTAACAGGACAGAACTGGAAAATGATCGCAATGTAAAGGCAATCTGGCTGTGGCACTTTACTACCCCACTGATTGATTCAGACGCTGCACTGGCTACCTTTTAGTCTCCGCATCCGCTTCAAGGTGCTGGTCGTTACCTATAACGAGGTGGGTAAAATGAGGACCCAGATTGTTGGGGGCAATATGCTGACTCTCTGTAAACCGCTTAGAGAGGCCTGAAAGGCCTATGAAGCGGTATATAAGTCCACTGCTATTGCTATAAAGCCCTACATGGCATCGGACCTGGGTACCTGAGAGACCGCCTCCTGCCGATTACCTCTCTCAGACCAATTAGATCTCACAGGTTAGGTCTCCTCCGGATTCCATCTGCCAGCCAATGTCGGCTGGCGACTCCCCGGGGGAGAGCCTTCTCTGTTGCAGCTCCAGCCCTCTGGAACGAGCTCCCTGTTGAGATCCGGACCCTTACTACCCTCCCGGCCTTCCGCAAAGCCACCAAGTCCTGGCTGTTCCAGCAGGCTGGGGGGAGCTGAGAAGCATCTACCTCCACGGAAATTGTGAATGTTGGCTTTGTTTTTAATATGTTGTTTTTGTCTCGTTCCCCCCTTTCCCTTGTCTTTTGTGAGCCGCCCGGAGTCCTCCGGGAGTGGGCGGCATACAAGACAAATAAATAAATAAATAAATAAATAGATAGATAGATAGATAGATAGATAGATAGATAGATAGATAGATAGATGATAGATAGATGATAGATAGATAGATAGATAGATAGATAGATAGATAGATAGATAGATAGATAGATAGATAAATAAATAAATTTATGGCAGCATGGTCATTCCTAGCTATCTTGCATCCCTGTTTCAGTCCATTTGAACAGTTCTCTTTTGGGGAGAAGCCTAAAGCAAAGAGTTGAGAAGCTCATATATTATGAACCTACCTTTGTCTTCTTGCAATAGACCCGCTGTTTCCTTATTTCTTTCTTTCACTAATGACATAGTAAGGGGGGAAGGAAATCTTTTTGTTGCTTTTCGTTCCCTTTACAAGTTGACATTTCTTTTGTGCTTTAGCCTTTGCAATTTCCTTTCTGCAGATATTAGCTTGCTTGCTGATTGCACCAATCTTGTATTTCTTAAAACATATCTCTTTTAACTCTTAGCTCAGTCAATAACACCCTATGCGACCTCACTGGTTACCTAAGCTGCCCTCCTGTTGTTTTTTTCTCAATCAGTATACTTCCAGTACCTTATTTTTGAGAGGTTCCTGAGTTTCTTACACCTTCTTTGACCTTTCTGTCATTGTGACTCCACTTAATACTTCTCTAAGCTTGTCGAAATAAGCTCTTGTGAGATCTCGTCAGTATGTACGGATATGCTCCAATTTCTCATTTTGCTGTACATCTTAGGTCTCCAAGAAATGTAGTCATTTTTCTCCAAGGTTCCCATTGCTTTGACCTCTTCAACCAGCTTATCAGACTCCTGTTAGTCAATCTAGCTGAAAGAAGAAACTTCATAAAGTCATCTTTAACAATATTTATTGAAATGATAAGAGGTCACCCAAATTAATTTCAATTTAGCACCCAATTTATGCTTTAGTTCCTTAGATTGGAGAGTTTTTCAGTATTTTCTCAATGTTTATTGTGAACTATTTTATCCACACTTGTGCTCTACATGGGGCTGCCCTTGAAGAGTATTTGGCGACTTCAGCTGGTCCAGAATGCGGCTGCGCGAGCGATCATGGGTGCACCTCGTTTCACCCACGTAACACCTATCCTCCGCGAGCTGCACTGGCTGCCTGTTGATCTCCGGGTGCGCTTCAAGGTGCTACTTGTCACCTACAAAGCCCTTCATGGTATTGGATCTGGGTACTTGAGAGACAGCCTACTGCCAATTACCTCCACTAGACCGATAAGATCGCATAGATTAGGCCTCCTCCGAATTCCATCAGCCAGCCAGTGTAGACTGGCAACTACCCGGAGGAGAGCCTTCTCGGTGGCTGCTCCGACCCTCTGGAACGAACTTCCCGTGGAGATTCGGACCCTCACCACCCTCCAGACCTTCCGCGCTGCCCTTAAAATCTGGCTGTCCCGGCTGGCCTGGGGTTAAAGACTCTAACCCCACTCGAATCGTATGACTGTTGTGTTCTTAAATGATGTAGTGTCTTCATGTTGTAAATTGTTTGTCCTTCCCCCCCCTTTGAACTGTGAGCCGCCCTAAGTCCCCCCAGGGAAAAGGGCGGCATACAAATAAAGTGAAACTGAAACTGAAACTGAAACTGAAACTTGGTATGATCTATAAAGTCCACATTATATAGACAGAAAACTGAGTATAATCAATAAGGCAAAAATAGATTTTTTTTTAGTTGTATGAAATTGTATAGCAGTTAGCAATAGCAATAGCAGTTAGACTTATATACCACTTCATAGGGCTTTCAGCCCTCTCTAAACGGTTTACAGAGTCAGCATATTGCCCCCAACAACAATCCGGGTCCTCATTTTACCCACCTCGGAAGGATGGATGGCTGAGTCAACCTTTGAGCCAGTGAGATTTGAACCGCTGAACTGCAGATAACAGTCAGCTGAAGTGACCTGCAGTACTGCACCCTAACCACTGCGCCACCTCGGCTCTGGCATGTCTTACATGTGGCATTTCTTACTGCATTTGAATGCAAAAGTTTTAGTGTTATCTTATTAGCGTATGAGATGAATTAATATGAGATTAATAGTTTCTTTAGCCCAAATCATTTTTCGTTTTGGAATATAAATTAATGTTTTGCAGTCCCTTGACTACCATTGTGTTTTCTGTGATTGTTTAGAAAATGCAAGTAGTATTTTAAATGCATATTATATTGCAAGTTTTTAAACATTTTGGTTAGTATTTCATTGACTTCTATAGCTTTGTTATTAGCAATATTTTGGGGGTTTATTTAACTTCACTTTTAAAAAATGTGGGTCTGTTTCACTGTTTAAACTTTTATACAGAGGTCTTGGAGTGTAGTGGTACCAAGGGTGGGTTCCTACAGGTTCGCACCTATTCGGTAGAACCGGTTCGTCAAATCTATTGAACCGGTTAGGTTCTGCCAGTGGACCCAGAAAGCAGGCCACACCTACAGAAGAGGTTCCAAAATTTTTTGAAACCCACCACTGACACACACACACACACACACACACACACACACACAGACAAACAAACAGACAGATTGACACAGAGGGAGAGAGAGAGAGAGAGAGAGAAAGAAAGGAAGAAAGAAAGAAAGAAAGAAAGAAAGAAAGAAAGAAGAAAGAAAAAGAGTGAGAGAGAGATGAAAGAAAAAAAGAAAAAAAGGGACAGAGACAAAAGGAAGGGGAGAGAGAGAGAGAGAGAGAGAGAGGGAGGGAGGGAGGGAGAGAGAGAGAACACATGGCCGGCAAGCCACTCCCTCCAGGTCACATGCCCGGCAAGCCACTCCCACAAAGGAGGCCACACCCACAGAGTAGGTTCCAAAAATTTTTGAAACCCACCACTGAGTGGTACAGTCCTTTTATATTTGTGCCATTTCTTATTTATATTATCATTACTTTTACTATTAATGCTATTATTTTACCATACTTGTAGACCATTAAGAATCTGGGCCAAACAAAACAAGAAAGCAATTATAACAAAATAATAGAAAAATACAAGAAACACATAGCCAAGATGAATGCCTGCAGTCAAATGGGACGAGAGGACAAGAATGCAATGAGACAGATCTTCCACTGGGGAAAGAGAGCATTAAAGAATGGAAGCCACTATGGAAAAGATCTCCATCTAATACATAACCCACCAACATCTCACTGAGACAGAGACATTCTGAACAGTTTTTCTATAGATGTTTGGACATGACAGCAAGATTGAAACTTGGTAAACCATTGCCTGGTGTAATCTAAAACTACACAATCATGGACATGATGGGTGATAACTGCTTCCTTAAATTGGGCCCTGAAGTTTATTGATAACCAATGTAGAATTGGCATTACTCTACAGTGACAAGGTTAACCTGCCGGCAATCTTGCCACAGCACTATGAATCAGTTGCAACTTACAGATAGTTTCCAAAGGCAGTCCCAAATAAAACATGTTGCAGTTGTCTATCCAAGTAGTAATCAACATGTGATAGGCATTAGAACTAAATCCTGCAGAACAAAGGAGTAACTAATGATTTGAATTGGAACAGAACCACTATAGTATGGTATTCCCACTATCCGGGCCTTGAAAATGATCCAGAAGGATACTGTGGTTCATTATATTCAATACTATTAGGATGTCTAGTAAAATAAATAATGACACCACTCACCCATCTAGATCAGTGGTGGGTTTCAAAAATTGTTCAAACCTACTCTGTGGGTGTGGTCTCCTTTGTGGAGCCAAGGTGGCGCAGTGGTTAAATGCAGCACTGCAGGCTACTGCTAGATCAGCAGGTCAGCGGTTCAAATCTCACCGGCTCAGGGTTGACTCAGCCTTCCATCCTTCCGAGGTGGGTAAAATGAGGACCCAGATTGTTGGGGGCAATATGCTGACTCTCTGTAAACCGCTTAGAGAGGCCTGAAAGGCCTATGAAGCGGTATATAAGTCTACTGCTATTGCTATTGCTATTGCTATTGTGGGAGTGGCTTGCCGCCCATGGAACCGGATGGGAGTGGCTTGCCGCCCATGGGACCGGATGGGAGTGGCTTGCCGCCCATGGGACCGGATATGAAGATGCCGACGACACTTGTCAGAACCACCTTAAATTACCTCACACATAGCACTGGCATGCATAAGAATATGATGTAAACTTGTTTTTTAAAAGGCATCTTTGGTTTGCGTTAAAACAACTTCAACACACACAATGTTCTGATTGCACCACAAACGCAATAGTCATCCTTACCTTTCACAGAGGCACTGAGTTTTATAAATATGAGCATGATAGTGTAGAATAATCATATCCAAGGACCTGTGGTGGGTTTCAAAAAAGTTTGGAACCTCTTCTGTAGGTGTGGCCTGCTTTCCGGGTCCACTGGTGGAACCTCTTCTAACCGGTTCGGTAGATTTGACGAACCGGTTCTACCGAATAGGTGTGATCTGGTAGGAACCCACCTCTGATCTAGATCCTAGTGAAAGTCACTGATCAGAGCAAACAATGCCTTTTCTATTCCTTTGTGGTTCTTGAATTCTCAATGACCAGCAGAAATCCTGATAATCCAGTTCCTTTAGAATTCTCTGCAATAAAACTCTCTCTCTTCTCAACAATCTCCCTAAAGTATGAATATTGAAGACTGAAGAACATCTTTAAAAATGTCCGATTCATGACAGAGCAACAGCTGGCCTGTCCTTCAAAAGAGTGTTTCTGGATCCAGCTACTCAGCCCATCCCAAATGCTTAAACAGTTCCAGAGGTTTTGAATGCGATATGCAGATGGTAGCATTCGTATTGCAGATAACTTAAAACATGTATACATTTCCTTGTTCTGTATCTGCTCCAAAGAAATCCAGGTAGTAAAAGAAGATGTCATTTTGCTCACCCTAGTAAACTCTGCCAATTGGCATCTGACCTAGAGCAAATGGGAGCAAATTTATCTGGTATGGAATCCACAATTAATCGGTTAAGTGTAAAGGCACTTTGTACAATCTATCTTTCCCTAAATGGATCCAGGTTAGTTTGAAAATGACTATTTTCAAGAATGTTGAATACAATCAGTGTTCTGACCCCCCTCGTCCCACACCACTCAGAGCCAAAGATAAGTTACAGCATTTAATTAATAGACAGACAGGTCCTTGGCAGCAAACCGGCACAGACAATCCAGCACAGATAAGGCTTGGCAGCAATCCAGCCTGCCAAGCTCACAATAATGTTCTCCGACATTAATTCCTGCGTTGACTTCTGCAACAGGGGCGTGTGCACAAGCAGTCTTTTTATATTCTGGAGAGGAGCCTAATGACCACCAGCTGAGTGCAATTATCTCCTGTAACTGCGCAACTGTTCCTGATGCCTATTAGCTCTTCAGTGATGGGCATTCAGGAACAACTCACTGCTGGCATCCGGCTCACTCTTCCTTGTCTCCTCCCCACTGGTCCAAGGCTCAAGCGCCTCCTGGTGGCCAACCAGCCTCTCTGCACCCTGCTTGGAATCGGAACCCTGTCTAGGGTCCTCCACATCCTCCAGAGCCAACTCATAGGGCCCCTTGCTGTCGGAGTCTGGTGGCAGCTCCAATGGCTCCTGCTGGGCCACAACAAATAAGTACAATAATCAGACACATAATGGGGAATACACCAGCTGTTTGCTGAGTATATTCACAGTTCCTAGTCCCAAGCAGAGCTGAAGGAACCAGTGTTTTCTTTTTGATATGTACTCCCCATTGCTTATTCTCTCATAATCCCTTCCTCTCCAATGGCTCCATTCTGCATGAGTGGGGATGTGTGGGATGTGTCAGGTTTAAGATAATGCATACAGACTGTAATGGTGATTATTTGACTGATGCAGTGGAGGTTGTAAATGTGAGCATTGCTAGCAGAGTTATTTTTCAGTACCATTGTAATTTTGAATAGTCACTGAATGAAGCAGTCAATAAACAAGGTCTACCTGTACTTCCATATTAATCTTTCATTCTAATCCTAGTTAACTTTAAGAGAGCCGAGGTGGCGCAGTGGTTAAATGCAGCACTGCAGGCTACTTCAGCTGACTGCAGTTCTGCAGTTCGGCTGTTCAAATCTCACCAGCTCAAGGTTGACTCAGCCTTCCATCCTTCTGAGGTGGATAAAATGAGGACCCGGATTGTTGTTGGGGGCAATATGCTGACTCTGTAAACCGCTTAGAGAGGGCTGAAAGCCCTATGAAGCGGTATATAAGTCTAACTGCTATTGCTAAGTCTAACTGCTAACTTTGAATTGGCAACTATCATCAGTCCCTGATTTACATTATGAAATAGGACAGTGCAAGTTAACTTGCCTAGGCTTCATAAAATATTGGGGCACTGGATAATAATATTTTTATCTCCTATTCTCTGTTGCCTTTTCCTTGACTTACCTGCTTTTTGGGGATAGGTTCACATTTCACCCTTTGATTGTTCATTTTTCTTCAAACAATTCATCTTAGTGTGATGTAAGCAATGTGTTACATTTTTTTCTTTCCTCCTGGCCATCTGGTCTTTTGCTAAAAGAGAACATCTGGCATTGGAAGAGATGGGTCCCATGTGATAACTGTAGCCAGGAATTTTCTCTGATTTCCTAAGAAAGCCCATGGGATTTCCCTTTCCAGTCCTGTGATCTTACGAAGCCTGCATTTCCATTTAGAATTGATAGCTGTTCTATTAGGTAGATCAGATTTAATCAACAGCTGTAAATGGTACTTAAGAAAATCATCATAGCAAAGTGGGTCAACCTGATTTGGAAATGATTCATGCTTTTGGGAATTCTGCCCAGTCATTTGTTTTAATAAGTATTTCAAGGTTTTAAAACTGGCTTACTAGTTTTAATCAGTAACAACCTACACTATACTGAACTACCCAAGTATATATAAAAATAGTCATTAAGCACTAGTTCACAGAAACAAGCTTTGTAATTGCAAGCTATAATTATATTTTTCCAATGATTTTGCATTTTAATACACTCATTAAAGCACATCATTTGCTATACCTACATCTATGCATTTCAAATGTAATTAATTTTATATTTCCAATTACATTATGGTCTGTATCAAATATTAATTTGATGTGTGCAATACTAAGATTACACATAGTTCAGTGAAAAACCCTCTTAAAATTAAAATATGATTGAGGAAAAATATGCATAATAAAGACATGTTCTTTTTAACTTTTCTAACTTTATATATTCTTTAATTTGTTTTATTTATATCTTGCCTTTCTACTCCAACAAATACTCAAAATGCCTTATATGAATTAAAGAACATGCTAAAATTAATAAATATTAATCTCACTTATAGAAAGTGCAGTCCTGCTTTTAAGACCTGTTGTTGTTTAGATGTTCAGCTTTAAATATATGCTTCATTTTCCCACTGAAATCAAGATTATACATAGTCAAAATTATAGGATGGCCCGATGGATGGATGGATGGATGGATGGATGGATGGACCAATTACAATAATTTAAATAGATATACTACAATTTCATAAGGGTGAAAAAGACATGGTCAAATAGCTTTCATACAAGATTTTTGTGTCCCTCTTCTCTTTTTTAAAAGTTCTTCGTGGTGCGGGATTTAAACTGAATTGGGATGCAATAGTCTTTCAAATGGAGAATGACTTGGAATAGAGCAGTGTCAAGTTTACTCTTTTTGTCTTTCTGATTTTATTTTATTTGGAAAGTTGAAATATAAAACTCCCCAAAAATTTTAAAAAAAAACAGAAATCAAAAATAAAACACAAAGCAAACAAGAGATTGAAAAAAAGTGCATATATATGAGACAGACATCATGATCTCTGGAACTTAAAATATATTATCCACTTAGCTTTCATTAGCCTGAGGTGGCGCAGTGGTTAAATGCAGCACTGCAGGCTATTTCAGCTGACTGCAGTTCTGCAGTTCGGCTGTTCAAATCTCACCGGCTCAGGGTTGTCTCAGCCTTCCATCCTTCCGAGGTGGGTAAAATGAGGACCCGGATTGTTGTTGGGGGCGATATGCTGACTCTGTAAACTGCTTAGAGAGGGCTGAAAGCCCTATGAAGCGGTATATAAGTCTAACTGCTATTGCTATTGCTATAGCCTCTGATAACATCATCAGGGTGTAGAAACTACAATTGAAGAGATATTTGCCTTTATGCAACATTGATCAGTTTGGCCACTGCGCATGTGATAGGCCCATCCACCCACCTCCCACCTGTAATTAGCTCTGCTGTTTTGGCTTCAGACATGTTAATCAAGGGAGGCTTAGCTCCTGTTGCTTCCTCCCCTATCACATACCAATTGGGTTGCTCGTCCCCAGGGTATGACCCTGAACTGTCAGATATTGCTTTAACGGCATTCTCTCCGACCACAGGTAATATATTTTAAGTTCCGGAGATCGTAATGTCTGTCTCTTCTTTTATAGTTACACCAGGAATTTGTATTTTTAGGATAGTTCGATATAGATAGTGTTGTGACTCAGCAGCAGCTTTCTGTGAGTTGCGTCGGGATGCAGGAATAATGAGCAGCTGTTGCTCGTTAGGGTCATCTTCTGCAGATAAAAGACAGATGGTGCCACTCCTTAGTTGCAAAAGTCAACGTTCGTGGTTCGTCGTGTGTGGTACATCATTTCGAGATTCAAAGAGGCACTTGGATAAGTGATTTGCTTTCTGTAAACCTGATTCAAAGCGGCACTTGGATAAGTGATTTGCTTTCTGTAAACCTGGTTTGCTGTAAGAGCTTTTTGTTTTGTGCTTTTGCTGTGTAACTTTTTGCCAGAGACTTTATCTACGTTTATTTTTGGGCTCGCAGCCAGTTTGAGCCAGGACTGATAAAGATATTTCCTTTGAAGTTCTGTCTGACTGTCATTTGTGAACGAGCGAAGAGTGGGGGTCAGAACAGATAGATAGATATAGATTTTCTTTTGACTCCTGAAATAAGCGGCCTTATTTTTGGGGAAGTCATTATTTTTGAGGTGCAGAAGGCCCCTTAACCTCGGCTTGCAGCCTGCAAATGAGCTGATCCAGAGAGAGCCAGAAGTTCTGTCTCTGTTTCTGGCACACTCTTGCCAGCACTAGCATCACTGGACACTCTTTTTATTTTATTTTTTATTTTTTATTTATTTTATTAGGATTTATAGGCCGCCCTTTTCCCTGAGGGGACTCAGGGCGGCTTACAATCATTAGGGAGGAGGTGCAATTCAAAATAAACAATATGTGAGCAAAATAAAATAATAAAAACACAACTTGCATTCAACATTCAACGCTCGGGTGGGGCAAATTAGAGGCTTATCCCCAGGCCTGTTGGGATAGCCAGGTCTTGAGGGCTGCGCGGAAGGCCTGGACGGTGGTGAGGGTGCGTATCTCGACGGGGAGATCGTTCCACAGGGTCGGAGCTGCAACAGAAAAGGCTCTCCTCCGTGTAGTCGCCAGTCGACATTGACTGGCGGATGGGATTCGGAGGAGGCCCAGTCTGTGCAATCTTATTGGTCGGAGGGAGGTAATCGGCAGAAGGCGGTCTCTCAAGTACTCAGATCCACTACCATGAAGGGCCGCCCTAAGAGAAGGGGCGCAGTAGCTAGGGTTTGCAGGAGCAGCCTCTGTGAGGCCTTTCTACATGGATGGCAGGTGCATGTGGGTCACGTGGGGCATGTTCCTCCCCTTCCCCCCCCCCAGGAAATGGCAGGGACCGGCTGCACATGTGTTTAAATATTTTCAGGGAGGACTTATTTTTGGAATAGGGGTTATTTAGCGCATGCACTCAAAAGCCCAATTGGGCTTATTATCTGAGGAGGTTTATTTTTTGAGGAAACAGGATAGATGATAGATAGATAGATAGATAGATAGATAGATAGATAGATAGATAGATAGATAGATAGATAGATAGATAGAGATAGAGATAGATATAGATATAGAGAAAGATAGATAGATAGATAGATAGATAGATAGATAGATAGATAGATAGACAGACAGATATATATAGAGATAGATATAGAGAAAGATAGATAGATAGATAGATAGATAGATAGATAGATAGATAGATAGATAGATAGATAGATAGATATATAGATAGATATAGAGAAAGATAGATAGATAGATAGATAGATAGATAGATAGATAGATAGATAGATAGATGATAGATGATAGATAGATAGATAGATAGATAGATAGATAGATGATAGATAGATAGATATAGAGATAGATATAGAGATAGATATAAAGATAGATAGATAGATAGATAGATAGATAGATAGATAGATAGATAGATAGATAGATAGATAGATAGATAGATAGATAGATAGATCCCTCTTAGTTGAATACTGATTAATATATTATTACAATATTATTCCCACCCCTTGTGAAACAGACCCACAAAATTTTTAAACTACTGAATCCATTGCAAATTATTGACAAGTCATCTATGGTATATAGTATATTAATTTCAAAATAGTTAACAGGGAGAACAATAACAAAAAATGCAAGGTTCTATGCTAATAACTCATAGAAAATTTACCACACCATCTTATATATCCCAAATTGTTCCAAGAGTTAAGAGTAATTTGTCCTGGATCAAATTTCCACATCTGTTTCTTAACACCATCTCATATCAATTACTGTCCAGTTAAATAAAATAAATTCAGTCTCCATAATTTGTCTGTCTTCCCAACAAAGTTCAGAAGAAAATGGTTTCCGATTAAATGTGATAAATCCATTCCCCAATCTCCTTCAGTCCTCTGAAAGTAA